>NC_133521.1:12355000-12480000 GCF_049354715.1 Callithrix jacchus | reverse complement strand
CTGCAAAACCATCCTAGTAAAGTTTCCAGAAAAAAACAGAGCTATTCTTCTGTGTGAGCACCGATTCTGCCCTACAAGCATTCTCCTTTGTTGGAAGCTGGTGATTTAATTAGTACTGCTTTAAGTCAAGGTGAGCCTTTTTTTTTTAACCTGAAACAGGACTTTACCTGAAACACTTGCTGCCTGATCTTTGTATGAA
Organism: Callithrix jacchus; assembly: GCF_049354715.1. NCBI lineage: Eukaryota > Metazoa > Chordata > Mammalia > Primates > Cebidae > Callithrix > Callithrix jacchus. Next base: position 12,479,801 of record NC_133521.1, on the reverse strand, counting down.
GCCAGCTCTAGCTCTTTGCTTCTCAGAACTTTGCAAACCTGTCAGTGGCTCCCATATGACTCCACTGTGCTTTTTAAATGAAATTATGAGACATTATCAGATCCGAGCTGTTATTTTGCTGCAGTGAGATAATTTCTGGAGGCAAGACACCTGGCTGGCCTCGAGTGGTGATTAATTTTATGTGTTTAGGGTGCAATCATCACTCAGAAGAAAGGTTGAGGGTTGGGATGATAGATGATGGGCGGGAAGGAGATGGCCCGTGGAACTGTTCTACATCACCAATTCCTTTGATCACTGGCAGAAGTTCAGAGATGACTTCGTTGCATCTGCCCAGAATAAGTAAATACCATTAACTTTGCAAAGATCTACTTAAAAAAGAGTTTGAGGACCACAACATCTGAACAGCTGGGACTAAGAAAGGTTTCTGGTGGCTTTTCATGTGCATCTTCAAAAATAACATATGTCCATCTCTATTTTCCATATAAAGCATGCTTGCTTAGGTGTGGGCCTGGTGAATGCTGTGGAAGACTGCCTGAAACCCCCCCACTTTAGGACCGGGATACTTATTCCCCTCTCCCCGGGTCCCACTCCCCATCCTTCTCTGAAGTGATGGCTCCTAAAAGTTCACAGCTGCTTCCCTCCCTAGGTATGAAGGAGCTACCACATTCAAGGTTCCATTTCCTTTCTGGTAGCTCATTTCCAAAGACTGGTCAGGATCAGGACACAAAAGCTCAGCCTCTTTGTCTCAATCTGGGACAATTCTGAAAGGTTATCTGTTTGCAACTGCAACATTTGATGCCATGGGGGACATAGGTACTAGAATACTAGCCAGCTTCCCCATGCATTCCACAACCCCCAACAGGTGTTGTTTCTGAGACCACACTCTGCATGCAAATCTCCATCTGAGAGTCTATTTCCAGAAAACTCAACCTAAGGCTGAGTTTTCTCACCTATGTGAGAAAACCTATATGGTTATAGGATAGTGGCAGATAAATTTTTGTCCCCAAAACTGATACCCATGCCAAAAAAAAAAAAAATCCAGGCAGGGTGACGGACGCACAATGGTGCATATTTAATATACATCAGTTTCTGCAGCTTTGATACAAACTGCTCTCTGGTTGAAGCTTGCTTCCAACACAGGGCATTACTGAACAACCACCAATCAGGAAAATGATGTATGGAATTAAAGTAAACACTCCAAAAGCATTTTTGTTCAATCAAAGAGATTTAAGGGAAGGGATGCTTATACCAACCAGAGGAGAAAAAAAATACCCCTTTTTTACTTCAATTAGCAAACAATAATTTTGATAATTGGAAGCAAATGTTTCTTCTTTTATCATATGAATTCCACAGTTCTTTGCCCAATGCTGTCCCCTGCAGGGTAGAAAAAATCAGATCAGAAGAATCTGAAACATCCACACACCAAGAATCCCTGAGATTACAGCCTTCGGAGAGAAAAGGTTACGTCCCAGGGGCTAAGGTTTCCGATCTATGCCCTCTCCCAGGAAGTTGCCACTATTTTCTGGAAAGCATACTTTCTGGAAGTCATTTCTGAAGCACCCAAAGCCATGTCATGTGAGACCTGGTTAAAAGTGAGAGTACATAGAGGCAGTTTGCTTCTTCCAGGTGAAGGACTGACAATGTTTCTGAGAAACCACAGCGAAACAACCAACCTGAGCTGGATGTCTGCAAAGCAAATATTCTCTCATCTGGAAGACGACAATCCTTTATTAAGAGCTAAGTAACAAAAGACTTGAGGAAATGCTCTGAGCTCAGGTAAGGACAGAAAACCAGTAACTGAGCGATCATTTCAGAAGCAGCTGCTTTCTGAGATGACAGGCCAGACTGTAGATATGCTAATAGGAGAATTGAAAAATGGCTAAGTCTCACTGTGGGTTTTCCAAGGATCGAAACTGCAGCCAGGGCAATGCCCTCCGCCCAGGAAAGACTGCTGGGAGCGAGGGTGGTTCTAGGAAAATGCACTCCTGCTCTGACTTTGTTTTGTCACCATTGACTTCCCAGGAGACCAAGAAGCACTTCTCAGGGAGGACTGTGGCATCCACCTTTATTTCCACAGGATGCAGACTTGATTACAAAACTCATAAGAGTTTTTCTGTGTTCTGGATGCAAAACGCAAGCCCTCAACCCCCTATCTCTTCCTGTCTTTATCCTCATCCTTCTCTCCGCATCCTGCCAATTTCAGCTGGCTGCCTGCCTTGTTTCTATACCCTCAGATGATGACAATGATGCTTTAGATAAAATGGTTCACTTAATTCTTGCAACAATCTCACAAGTTGAGTATTATTATTCTCCTATTTTACAGATGAGAAAACTGAGGATCTGAGAGGTTAAATCACTTGAATAACATCACACAGTCAGGAAGGGTGCAATCAGGCTGAGTGCTTCAGCTTACTGGAAGCAGACAGCTCACAGACCCCCTTCCCCACCTGCATAGTGAAGGGATGGACAGGAGAGTGGTATGTTAACCAGGTACCTCCTAGGAACAATGTTAACCCCTTAGAAACCAGAAAACCAACAGGTAGGCAGGTACTAATATTGGATCTATCCTATTCTATCTTGGATCCTTGTTTGTGGTTTGGCAGGGTGGAAATGGCCTATGAGACCCATTCATTCATCCATTCAACATTTACGAACAATCTACTGTCTCAGTTATAGTTCCAGACTTAGAGGCACTCACAACATGGTTGGGAGAGGGGAGTCTGTGGTCTTGGGGATCTTGCCTCCCTCCACAGCCCCAGCTACTCTGAGGGGTCACTGAGCTGGTTGAAACCCAGCTCTCTTTGAGAAGCCAGTCAGTTGTGGAGCGCACATCTGGCAGCTGCCCTACATTTTCCACTGATGGAGACATTGAGCACCCATCTGTTTCATCTCTAATGTCTCATCTTCAGTCGTTTTCTGAGCCTCCCATTTCTGAAGTTATCCACATAAAGCCTCATTTTTATTTTTATTTTTATGCTCAAAGCAGATCCCAAGCCTCTGACTTGCACTCCTCTCCAGTCCATTTTAGGACCCAGGAGCTGGTCCTTGTTTCTGGCAGACAGGTTGTTTCACCACCTCACAAGAGGATAGGCAACTCTGGCTGGGGACCCAGGTAGTGAGGTGGGAGATCACATTTCCACTGGTCCTAGGCTCTCTCGATGAATATTTCCTCTTGGCACCAGTATCATGCCAATTTTGTATGTTAGGTGTTAGAAGAACCACAGGGATGCCATGTGCAGTGGCTTATGCCTGTAACCCCAGCACTTTGGAATGCTGAGGCAGGAGGATCTCTTGAGCCCAGGAGTTTGAGACTGCAGTGAGCTATGATCATGCCATTGCACTGAGGTCTGTGGGACAGAGGAAGATTTTGTCTCTAAAACTTGAAAAAGAAAAGAAGCACAAGGAACTAAAAGCCAACTGTCTGGAAGACACATAAATATAAAAACACAACAGCTCAGCACTTGAGCTCCTACAAAGTATAGACTGTCTCAAAAAAAAAAATATGAAAACACAGGACGCTGATGGAATTCTGGGGAGATAGGGGTTGGAAGGCCTCTCTGATTACACATAAGGCCCATCAGGGCAATTAAAGGCTTAACCTTAGACTAAGGCAGAATGGGTGCTGGAGAAATACAGTTCTGGCACTGGAATCTTTATTTGTTTATTTGTCTATTCACTCAAGAACAATTTACTAAGCTCCTTCCACATATCTGGCCCTGTATCAGATGTAATCCCTGCCCTCATGGAATATATATAGTCCAATGAGGGAGAAAGATGTTAAGAAAATAATCAGATAAGTAAATGGAAGCCCTGAGGTCCTCACTCTTACCCCTCTGGCCACCTAAGCTCTCTGGTACCTCCCTTTCCCTGCCTGGAGAGGGTGGGTTGTCTTTGTGGGTAGCAGAAACCTCAAGTAGGAACCCCCTACCTTACTTCAGTTCCTTTTGTAAGCAGAGTACCTCTGTTCCTGAGTGTGGGGAAAGAAAATCATTGTGCACATCAGAGTTGTCACAACAAATAAAGTTTCCCACCTGCTAACAAGGAATGGAAACTCTTCTCTTCCAATAAGAGCCATCAGGTCTTATAAACATCATCCTACAAGCATGGACGGCCTGTGGAACTCACAGATTTCAGAAGGAAGGCCATGAGCCTTCTTCAAAACAGATATATCACATTGCTTTGCACAAGTTTTATTTTTACTGTGATAATAAACTATTACGTTAATTGCAATGTCCCATGAACTCCACCCATAATCATTAAGAAGTTTCTGGAGTTAGATTGATGTTGGAAACATTGATCTCCATCACCACAAGCTTTCCATCTCCCATCTGTTAGATGCTTTGACCTTTCCTTAACATCATTAAGAGATAAAAAGTTAATCTACTGAAAAAAGATGCATGACCTTTCAGAAGAGAATGAGTATCACTGTAAAGCCTCCCATCATTGAGGAATTTTATGTTCAGGAGGCAGACATTATGTGAATCTGAGCAGGATAATTATGGAGAATAATATGGCACCACCAAACAGGTCTACACCTTATCTCAAGTAACTGAGGATTAGGCAAAATGAACTTGGAAGAAAAGGATTCAGCATCTTGTCAGGCCATCACTCACATTCACAGCCAATCAGCTTCATCTCTGAACACAGATGTTGGCCTGGAACCTGGTGTTTGCTCGTAGAAAACTGTTGACCAGCACAGCAATCCTTAACCAGGATTCAATGGCCCAGAGTTCTCTCTATTCATTTATTTACTTATTTGACAATTATTTATTAAGTACCTGGTATATACAATGGCATACCAAACACCTATCTAGGTGCTGGGGATACAGCAATGGAAAAAAGAAAGTCAGAATTTGTGCCCTTAAGGGACTCATCTAAGATATTCTAGTTGAGAAGATAGAAAATAAATAAATAAATAAGATACAATAAACATAAAAAATAGGTAAGCAAAATGTGTGTAAATAAAATAGTGGTAAGTCCTAGAGAAAAGGGATATAGCAAAACAGAAGGGCAGGAAGTATCTGAGTATTGTGAGGCTGAAATCTTAAAAGGAGAGTTGGGGCAAAAAAACAGGGGGAATTTAAATTTTTTTTCTATTTTTTTCTTCAAAAAGAGGCAGAAAAACACAAGCTCCTGGCCAGGGCAGCCTATGGCCAATGCCTAAAAACCAACCTCTCCTCTGCTTTATGGCTGGAAGCCTTTACAATACAAATTTGTGTTTGGTATGAAGCAGCTACAAAGTAAAACAAGATCATGGAAATAATCTTTCTTTAGCAAGTGAGTCAAGCAAATTGAATCACAAATTGCAGAGGGATTTGTGACAACAGTTGAGCAAGGAGAATCACAAGTAGCCTGTATATATATGTGTGTGTATATATATATATATATTTAAATGTGTTTTTTGTTTGTTCATTTGCTTTTTGAGATGGAGTTTTGCTTTTGTTGCCCAGGTTAGAGTGCAGTGGTATGATCTTGGCTCACTGCAACCTCTGCCTCCTGGGTTCAAGCAATTCTCTTGCCTCAGCCTCCCAAGTAGCTGGAATTACAGGCATGTACCACCACACCCAGCTAATTTTTGTATTTAGTAGAAACAGGGTTTAGCCATGTTGATCAGGCTGGTCTCGAACTCTTGACACCAAACGATCCACCCACCTCGGCCTCCCAAAGTGCTGGGAGTACAGGCGTGAGCCACTGCGCCGGCCTAAATGTTTTAAAACCAATAGAATTTCAGCATCCTATACTCATACTAAGCTAGAAATGTTTCATAAAATTAGGGAGGACCCAATGTAGAGGTCAACTGCCTGTTCACCCTCATCCTCATTCATCCTATCCTTTCCCTGCTCTGTGGCAAGGGCTGACCTGTGTCAAGCTTTATCAGGTAATTTCCAGTAACGTCTGGCCAATGGAAGGCACTGAAATTGAAGAGCAAGAGGAAGAAAGGAGCCAGAGCATCATCTCCCTCCTTTTTCTTTGTTCCAGTTGGTGGCTCTGGCAGATGTTACACCTCCAAACTGGCTCAAACTCCTCTAGAGCAGTCTTTTCTTCCCTGCTCCCAGCTCCAGCTGAGCAGCTCCCACCATGGTTGCAGTTTCTGCTGCATAGCCCCTCTTTGCTGGCTCCAGCTCCTGCTTCGTGGCCCCAGCTCTTGGGATTGAATATCACTTACTGCTCCAAGAGTGGTAGCAACTTCTTGCTCATACTAATATCTAGATTGTCCCCCTTGCTCCAACACATGTGGTTCACTATATTAAATTCCCCTAATTGAATGACCTGATATGGGTTCTGTTTCCCCAACTAGCCCCTGATGTGAATGTAGACTGACTTCAATGGCTCCATGCTGAGCAGTAAGAGATCCAGCTAGAAAGTCTCTCAGTCTCCTTATAAAACAGCAAAACCCACATGAAGCTATTACACGCTATGCCTACGAACTCATGCTCTATAGACCCAGTTCCTCTGCACCCCACTTAACCCTATCAACATTCATCACTGAATACCCATCTTTGCTTGATGATGACTGGACACTCAATAGGCTGTCTGGCCTCATTCTCTGAAAACAGTCCATCCCATGACTCTTTGGTCCCAAACACCTGGGCCAGTGCCACTGCTTCATGGCGCTATGTTTCAGGGGCTATTCCTTTTCAAGTACACACCTGGAGGCTGAGGGCTCCTTTACCATCAAACTCCCCTTCCTCTCCTTGAAACTCACCAACTTCAGGTCATCAGCATGTCCTGGAGCTTCCAGAGATTCGACATGGATGTGTAGTGACTGACAGAAGGGCTAAAAGTGGCCACATGTGGCTTTCTGGATACTGGCTCTAGCTTGTCCTTACTTCTGAGTGTCTCCTGAGGATAAAGATGAGCTGAGGAATAAACACCTTTTTTTCAGCACAAGAAAAGCTCAGATTTCTCCACTGCAGCATTTCTCAAGTCCTAGTCTGAGAATCAGTGAAATCTGAGTTCACTAAACATGTTAAAAGGAAAGATTCCTGGGCCCTAAACAGACCTACTGAAGCAAACCCCTCTGGGATTGTGGCTCAAGAGTTCAGATCGTAACCACCCTACTCCCCACCCCTCCCCAGGTGTTCCTGTGTATACCGAAGGTTGAGACTCTGTGTGCACTAGTGTTTCGGAGTTTCCCGCAAAACCCATGAACATCTAATTGCTTTGCATACCTCATTATCCTTCTAATCCCTCTAAAAAAATGCTTCCCTGGGCCAGGCACGGTGGCTCAAGCCTGTAATCCCAGCACTTTGGGAGGCCGAGGCGGGTGGATCACGAGGTCAAGAGATCGAGACCATCCCAGTCAACATGGCGAAACCCCGTCTCTAATACAAAAAATTAGCTGGGCATGGTGGCGCGTGCCTGTAATCCCAGCTACTCAGGAGGCTGAGGCAGGAGAATTGCCTGAACCCAGGAGGCGGAGGTTGCAGTGAGCCGAGATCATGCCATTGCACTCCAGCCTGGGTAAACAAGAGCGAAACTCCGTCTCAAAAAAAAAAAAGCTTCCCTTACCACACAGGGTAATCATTTTTCTATGTGACCTTGTCCCACTGGTTATAGTGGCTTGGTCTACAAGTGGGCACCTGACCCCAAGCTAGACCTATCAGAGACATTGCTTGGGATATGCCTATTGGAAGTATGAAAGGGAAGCTAACTGTCTCAGTGATGAAATGAGAGGCCTGGACCTGTAAGTGGCCATTTTTCCACCAAGTGTAGAAGGAGGCACAAAGAGAAAGAAAATGGGCCCACCACGCAGAAGCCAAGACAAGGGATAGCATGAGAAATTTCCCAGGGCCCATGTGTATTTCCCGTCCTCCTGTGGTTTGGTTGTTCCACCAACCTGGGCTTCACCAATTTCTTTGGATGCTGGGAACCAGTAAAGCCCTCCTTTTATCTGTGCCCCTTTGAATGGAGAGGAAATGGCAACAGACAAACTTCATGCCATTTTCCACAGGTACAAATAGGTGATCTCAAATGCTTATTTCCCCCATTATTTCTCACCTCTTCAAATCAGAGCTGGAAGAAAACTCAGAAATCGTCTATTCCACAAAGCTCTGAGCTTCCCTGAAGATTCTTAGAAATTAACAAGATCTGAAGTGCTGGGATCTCAGCCCCTGTCTCCAAGCTGTTCCTTTCAGTCTGCTTAGATATTGGGTTTCCCACTACAATTCCATTTTCAAAAAAAAAAAAAGTGGGGGAAGGTTCTCCTTCACGAACAAAAATAACAATGCTGACCTACTCCTTCTCCCGTCATATAGATGGGGAAAACTGAGGGACAATCACTTGTTTAAGGTCAAATTCTAAGACAAAAAGACCTGATGGAGACCCACTATACCTCCTGGACTTGGTCAATAGAAAACTTTTTCTTTCACATTACTTTGAAAAGTAATGAATTAAAAAAAAATAAACATCACCTGTTATCTGGAAGAGCACTGTTTTTAACTAGGATGATCATTCCACCACACCAAACTGCTGTCATGCTGTGAACCCAATGATGATTTGTTTGGTGCACAATAGAGATTTGTTGAATCCCCAGTAGAGATTTGTCGAATTTGTTGGATCAGAGAATGGAAGTCTCCCTTTTCAAACAACTTTTACTCCATGAGTTAAAACACACTCTTCTATCTACCCCTCCAAAAACAGCACAAAACTACAGCTAAGGTGAAGGGGGAAGAATTGATGAGAGAAGGCTGATTTCCAATTCCAATTGCCATTCCAAGGGCAAGGTTGGCTGCCTTCAGTGTCAATCTTGAGAGGGAGGGCAGGTGTGAAAATCAAACACAGGATTTCAGAACTGTAAACTGTTTATCTGTGTGCCGAGAAAACCCATTCATCGCCCAAGCAGCTGCTCAGTCCCACAGTTCCTTCCTTCCTAACAGGCGTCATACAATTATAGTCTTTTCTTGGTGGCAGCGTGAGTCCTGTCTGGGTGGTAGGGATTAGGCTGTGCTGTGTGGCAATGGCCCAGGAGTAGGGGCCAGCCAGGGTGGGGTGCATACCTGCTGCTATTAATTGTTAGTGAATGAGCACTTGAATTTTACCCACCGTCTGGTTTATGTGCTTGATAACCACCTCCTGGGCTGGAATGGAGCTTGCAGGGCAAGGACTACCACATCAGGAGAATCCAAAGTGTGGTTGTGTGCTGGGAGGGAAGGAAGGGTTGGGAGATTTTCCTGCTGCAGTTTTAACTGGTGTCATTGCAATCCCAAAGGAATCACCCAGAAATTTGCCAATGTTGGGTGCTGGAAAGGAAAGCAGAGCAGGAACTGTGTACATATGAGGTCCCTAGGGCCCTGACCTCTGCAGAAGAGCAGCACAGAGCAATTGTATGGTGTGAAGGCGAAGGATGGACTAGGAGTCACAGACCTGGCTTGGAATCCTGGCTCCACCACTCACTGATTCTGACTGTGGGCAAGTTGTTTCCACCTCTGGGCTTCTGAGCTCTCATCTGCAAAATGGGACAATAGTAGTACTGACCTTCTAGACTGCTTGTGAGGATTGAATGAGAACATTCACAGAGGGTTCTTAGCAGCGTTCTGAGCACCTGGGTAATTCCCAATCGATGAAAGCCATTGTTGGTATAATCATAATTATGATGCAGATTTGGCCTATGGAGTAGCTGCCTACACGTCGAGGGCTGAACAGACTTCCCAGAGCCTTCAACATATCCTTCTATTTCATCACCCCATCTATTAAGGCAGCTCTGTTCTCTTGACACTCTTACTAGGTAGGGACAAATGATCTCCAGGTGGGATAGCATATATGGCTTGCTCTACCACTTCCTACCTAACTTGGGTAAGTCTCTCTGCATCTCTAAAGCCCCATTTTGTCACCATAAAACAGGGAGAGTAATCCCTACCTTTCAGGGATCCTGTGAACATCACAGTGAATATAAATTGACATACGGTGTCAGGCATGTATAAAGCACCCAATACATAGCTACTGTGATGACCACGATAACAAATATTAGCAATGACCATGGATATTTGGCAGGACCCAAGATGCAATTTTTGTCTGAAAGGCCTTGGGCATGAAAGGCTGCCTGGACAAGTTCATGATAAACAGGTCTCTAAGCCCTAACCGGACAGGTTACACTGTTTCTTCCTGTTCGAAATCTCATTCTAGCCTCTCAAAAATCTTCCCAATCAGGGAAGACTACTAATAGTTACTCCCATTTTGCAGATAAGACAATTGAGATTCGTTAAGTGTTTTGTTGTGGGATCCCACAGTCTGGCAAGGTCAGGCTCTCGAGCTGTCTAAATTCTTGAAGCCCAGTGGTCCTTCTGCTACCCCAGTGGGTCTCCACCAGGGGTGATTTTTGTCCCCCCAGAGGACATCTGGCAATGCTTATTGTTAGGTTGTCACACTGAGGCATCAGCATCGGAAAGGGTAGAGGCCAGGGATGATGCTAAACCTTCTGCAATGCACAGGACAGCCCCACGACAATCATTATACATCTTAAGGTGTCCATAGTGTTGGCGAGAAACCCTGAACTACTCTGTAGCTCTCTCCAGTTGAAGTGCCCTGATCAATAGAGGTCAGGGGGCAATGGAAAGGAGAAAGGAGCCAGTGAAGGCGGTGAAGAGGGGAGGCTCTGATACACATTTCACCCTCTGGATGTGGGCTCAGAAACGGACCAACTCTGGTCCAAGCAGTGTTTTTTGGAAAGCGTGTTAGCTGTGGCAATAGTCATTAGTTCTTCTCATCAGAAATTCTCAATTCTTGTTAGCACATGGTAAGGCTGCCATTCCCTGATCCCACAAAGTTAGGAGCGTCTGGAGGATGTGTTTTGGCCAACGGAATGTCAGCAAAGGTAGTAGCTGTTGCTTCAGACAGATGCTTTAAGAGGCAGAGAATGACTCACCATGTTTCCAGTTCTCTGCCTTGGAAAACAGAGAGAGAGAGAACATTATCTTCATCCTGGGATCCTGAGTGATGATGTCACAGAGCTGGGTCTCCAGAATGCCTCTGATGACATGAAGTGTGAACCAGAAATAAACTTTCATTGTTTCAAGCCACTCATCGTTGGGTCTTCTTTGTTGTCCAAGCATAGCAGCAGGAAGTCTGGCCTATCCTGAAAAATACTCTTGCCAACCTTTGAAAATAGGGAGGTTTCATATAAAAACCTAAACTTCCCAATTATCTTGGTAAATGAGAAATTTTAGAAAACCTCTGGGTTTTAGTCCAGATGGCAATATTAAGGACACTTGATCTCCAGTTTGTCATGGTGGCCACATGGACCACTTCACGCATCTATATTATTTGGTTGGCTATCGGGATATCTGGGTTTGAGATCCCTGATGATGATCTTGTCACGAGTCAGCTTTGCCAAACTAAGGAGCTAGAAAGGTGTTTCACCTATGGAACCTATTTCAGATGAGGGCAGGAAACCCAAACCTTCCCCTTTTCTGGGGTGGGACAATAGGACCAGGTGAAGAGAACTGGAAGAGGACTTGCCTCTTGGAATGATTGTGCCTAGTTTCTACAGAAAAGAAAAGCTTGCACCTTATATTTTTCACAAATAGGGAGAAGTTTCCTATATTATTTGGGAAGCAATTCTTCACACCATTCATTCATTCATTCCACTCACTCATTAATTTATCTATTCAGCTGGGCATGATGGCTCATGCCTGTAATCTCAGCATTTTGGGAAGCTGAAGTGGGTAAATCACTTGAGGCCAGGAGTTTGAGAACAGCTTGACCAACATGGTGAAACCTTGTCTCTACTAAAAATACAAAAATTAGCTGGACTTGGTGGCATATGTCTGTAATTCTGGCTACTTCAGAGGCTGAGGCAGGAGAATCGCTGGAACCCAAAAGGCAGAGGTTGCAGTGAGCCGAGATCACACCACTACACTTCAGCCTGGGTGACAGAGCAAGGCTTTGTCTCAAGAGAAATAAATTATCTATTCACTAATTCATTACTTATATATTCATTCATCCATTTATTTGTACATCTCATTAATTCATTCACATACTCACTTATTAACACTTTCATTTCTTCATTTAAGGATATTTACTAAGAGCCTACCATGTCACAGTCTCCCCAGCACATGTACAGTATACCTACTTGAAGCTGCAATCTGCCTGCTTAAGAAGGCATGGTAGATCATCTCCAAGGACAGCTGCAAACAGTTTCTCTCATTTCTGTGTGTACATGCTCCTTTTCCTAACAACAAGTGGAGTCTATGTTCCTTCCCCTTGAATGGCCTTGTGACTTGGTTTGACCAGTGGAAAGCAGCAGAGCTGATGTTGTGCCAATCTGAACCTGAGCTTTAAGTAGACCAGTGTCTTCCATTTTTCTTCTCTTCAAACCTCCAGCTCCCTATGAACTGCCTTAGATGACACCATATGGAATAGAGGTGAGCTATCCAGCTAATTCCACCGTGACTGCTGAATCATGAGTGAATAAATGGTGGTGCTTGTTTTAAGTGACTCTGTTTTTGGAATGGTTTGTTCCATAATGAAAGATAACTGAGATAGTGTGAATCTGACTAAGAAGATCCCCAGGAAGAGTGTTAAAAGTGCCAATTGGCTTCTTATAACTGTTTATAATAATGTATGGGGAAAGAGAGCTGATGAAGGAACTAACAAATTTTCAAGAATTTAGATAAAATACAGCAGGTCCAGAAGAGTTTCTCCAGCTGAAAAACAAATTTTCAAAGTAAGGAATGGCTCCAGAGTACAAATAATATCAAGGCATAGTCATAAGACTCTTAAGAACTCAGAAAGAGTTAAAGCTGTTTAAACCTAGTAAACCCTCTCAAAACTAAACATTGCAGAATTCAAAATTGTAAGAACATTGTCCTAAAGCAAGTCTCAGAAAAACATATGGGCATAGCTTTGGGAACGTAAAATAAATGCCATTAAGATTCACAGAAAACCCACGAAATTTTTAAGCAAGTTATATTGGTGAAAGTAGCACATGCTTGGATCAAAAGGGACATGAAACATTCAAAGTAAAAAGTGGTCTCTGGGTCCCTTACTTTTTATAAGCAGTAAGCATGCTGAGAGAGGTACTTACCTGCAAATGTGAGCCAATTCTTATAAAGAAGGAAGGACCTCAGAGGACGCAGCCAAAAGCTGAGAAGAAAATACAATTAGAGATCCTGTATTAGGGAAAAGTACTGGGTCATGATCAAATAATATTCCATGCTCCCAGAGGATGGAGCTTGGAAGCATGTGCCCAGCTGGAATTCAGAATTGCTATGGACACAGCGAGTGCTGTGTGCTTTGCATTTTTCTCTTCTTTGAAAGGAAATATCTATTGCAGTTACTCTGTCAATGTTTACCATTGTATGCTGGGTGTAGAGGTGCAGAAAACTTTTACTTTACAGCTCTCTAAGGAACTTCTCTGAAGGAATTTCATCTGCATCTGGCCCTGATTTATCTGACTGTATCTTGGACCTCTAACTGATACTATACTGGTATGTGATCTGTATATGAAGAAAGAATGTATCTTGCATGCTGGAGAGATGTGATTGTTGTGACCACAAGGAGGACTCTGGCGGATGGGTTTGAAGATAGTTGCAAAAATCCTTCTTATCCTCAATGTCTTTTCTAATGTGAGTTAGCTACTGCTCCCACCAAGAGATGAGCCATTTTCCCCTTCCCTTGAATCTGGAAAGCCCTGTTACTTCCTGTGACCATTGCCATATGGCAGAAGTGATGCTGTTTAACTTCTGAGGTTAGGCCTAACGTTGCACCCTGTGTTTCTCCTTCTGGAACACTCTTGCCACCAAGAAAGGAAACTCAGTCTAGATTATTGAATGCTAGGAGATCACGTGGAGAGAGAAGTCACATGGGAGAGAACCCAGGTGCCCTGCGTAACAGCTAGGACCAAGGTCACAAGAGTAAAGCAACCTGGGAGCTCCATCCCAGAATAGCCACCTGAAATAACTCCATGTGCAGTAGAGGTGAGCTATCCCTGCTGAATTAAGACATGACCAAATTGCTAGCCTACAGAATCACAAGTAATAAAAGGTCATTGCTTTTCAACCCAAAGTTTTGGGGCTTAAAACAGGGAGTTCGTTAGGCACTCTCTTTGCTTAAAGTGATGAAATTGCTTTCAGTTCACTCCAAAGCAGAGCTGTCAGAAACCACATCTCATAGCACCACACCTCATCAGCTGCCTCACTTCCGGACAGGTCTTGAATCAGCTCCCAACATGTGTGCTGGGAAGCTCACCAGGGAGCCGGATGCCACTACTGAGAACCCTTCCTTTGCCAAGTTGACATCTTATTTCTGTCACCTTCAAGGAAAAATGAGGAGTGGAGAATGAGAAAGGAGGAAACCACAGTGGTGCTCTCCCATTTCCGAATTCTGAGGCAAATTTGTTTATCGTGTGAATTTTTCTTTTCAGCTATCACTTACTAACCAACAGGCATGTGCCAGGCACATGAAATATACATCCATCATAGAAGGTTCTCTTGGAATTCCCATTTTGCAGATTCCAAAATCGAGACTTCTATAAATAATACACAACTTAGTTGCACTCAACTAGGAAGTGGAGAACCTGGGGCGGTGACTCAGGGCTTTTAGCTTCAGAAATATGTTGTTAACCTCTGTGCCTCTCTTCAGGTTGCCTACCTTGTGCTTCTCCTGGTCACAATAAACTCTGATAACATAAATAGAGAGCCAAATAACAACAGCAAGGTGTGGCTTGGAATAGTCGTGAATCTGAGCAGAGGCGAGGTATAGCATAGGCATCATGACAGCAGGAAGAAAGAAGAGTGCTTTTAAATAGAGAGTGAAGAGCAAGAATTATTGGAGGCAATTCATGCCTGGCACTGTGCAAGGAAGTAGGTGTATTTGTTATGTTTTATAGATGAGAAGTCTGAGGCTTGAAGAAGCTTACTACTCACCCATGGTTGGCTTTCTGCCAATGAATGGCAGAGCAGAAGCCCAAATCCAGGTGTTTTCAGTGCCGATATCCATCCCTTTTCCACAAGTTGAGCTGGTTATCAGAGAAATAATATCACGGGATACCACTTCCATGACGAAATGAAGTTGAGTATCTGTGCTCATGGGCAAAGACATTTTTTCTTTGTCCCTTTTCTTATGTGCTTGGCCCTTACACTTCTAAGCAGCTACATCTGGCCCACTAGCATTTTGAATCAATAAAGTTGGTGTGGACATGTAAACTAGCTTGAAAACAATGGAAGTTGTACAATCTTACATAATCAAATTACCTGGAGGAGTGTGTGAGACCGGATGCCCAGTCGTCTTTCTTCGTCTATTTCAATCTTCCCTGACAATCACTGTATTTATTCACTCGTTGGACAATATGTATTAAACACAAATTTCATTTCAGTGCTATTGTAGTCATTCAAGATGTGTTGAGAAACAACACAAAATTCCTACCCTCATGAAATCTCCATTCTAGAGGAGGAGAGAGAGCATATGTAGTTTTCTTTTAAACATATCTTTTTCCTCAAATTAGAAAGAAACCCAAGATTGTATGGAGAAGTAAGAAATAGCAAACTCCTCATCAGCCTCTATTCTCTATTTATAAAATTTGAAACAAATTAATCTGAGATGAATCTCTATGGGTAATGATTTTTACCTGCTGCCCCCCGACCAGGAGGAAAGGGGTGGCTAAGGAGTATTTGGAGCTCCCTAAGAAGCCCTCTGCACCCACCCTCACTCCCTAGCTGACCACAGGAAGTCTCACTCAGAGCTTCCCTGTACAGCCGAGCTCCTAAGTGTCTCTTAAAAATGAGCCAGAAAAGCCCTGAGACATACTTTTCCCCTTACTGATAGCAATTGATGTGCCACAAGTCATTGCCAAAATAAGTCGTTTATTTTAAAGCAACTCAGATGGGCTATTTCATCTTCTAGGCCCATTCATTAAGATGTTGATTCACCCTTTGCAAAAGCAATTGAAGCCCTATTTAGGAGAATGACCACTGGCCCAACTTTAGCTTCATTCCCTAGACTTTGAGGTTATTTACTGCTTCATCATTCAGAGAAGGGCAAGAGGGCGATTTATTTTGATATTTAATTCAAAGGCAGGGAGTGGGTGGGGAGGGTAATAAAATCACCAGTTAGAATTGGTATCATTGGCAAGAGTTTTTAAGGTCATTGAAGTGTCATCAACCCTCACAGATACAATTCCAAAAAAAAAGTAGTAGTTATAAAAGGGAAAATAGCAATTGTTGTCTTGTCAAACAAAAAAACTAACCATTGTGTTTTGCATGAACACTCAGTGGCTTCCACCAATTTTGCAAAGCATATTTCCCTTTGGGCGGGGATTGTCAAATCTTCCCTGTTTTTACATCCTTCCATTGACATACTGGGGGCCCCAAGGGAGGAGAAATCCACCCAGATATTTGTAGCTCTAAAAGTTCATTTGCGTCATTTGCGTCCAAGATGGGTCATTATTCTAGGCTCAAACCACATCCTGCAAAATGAAAACAACAAGGAGACCTTTGACCAAAAACTGGGGAGGAGGTGAGAGAAGGAACCAGGGGCTGGAAAACTGTGAAGGTGTTAAAAGACACAGCCAATGTTTCGGGGGTTTTGAGAAACAAACTCCCCCTGCAGTATAATGTAATTACAACCTTTTCTTGGCTAAGTGTAGTACCCTAGAGATTACTATAAGTAACTTATAATAGAATTTTTATTAGCAGTAGTAATTTTTATGATAATTAGAGTAATCTGCAGCCCATAAAAATCAGAAGATATATAGTTATATCTTTTGTACAGGAAAAGTGTTTCTCCCAAGTAGGAAAACACCGTTAATGGTCAGTGCAGCTTTATGGCCAGTGTTGGCTTTTATGTTCAGCTGTTTGGTGTCCCTTCTCTTATTAACACTCTTCATTACGTTGGCAGTAAACATTAAAAGACAAATTCAAACTGTGCTCAATGGGATCAAAAGGTGACAGAAGCATCTTCAAACGCCTGCTGGCCCAATGTCCTTCCCCAACTCCCTTTCTCTCTCTGTCCAGAGGTTTCTCAAAGGCAATGTCATTTGGTAGCAAGTCTCCCATCCCAAGCTCAGTTCCGTCAGCATTTGTGTTTTGGGTCCAACCCATAACTATTATAGAATGATCCGGCTGGACGTGGTGGCTCAAGCCTGTAGTCCCAGCACTTTGGGAGGCCGAGGTGGGTGGATCACGAGGTCAAGAGATCGAGACCATCCCAGTCAACATGGTGAAACCCCGTCTCTACTAAAAATACAAAAAATTAGCTGGGCATTGTGGCGTGTGCCTGTAATCCCAGCTTCTCGGGAGGCTGAAGCAGGAGAATTGCCTGAACCCAGGAGACAGAAGTTGCAGTGAGCTGAGATCGCACCATTGCACTCCAGCCTGGGTAAACAAGAGCGAAACTCCGTCTCAAAAAAAAAAAAAAAAAAAAGAATGACCAACCAGGCCATAACTTCAAGAGAACTAGCAGAGGTATCTGGGTCTGCCCAGAGGATGTTTGAGAGAGACCTGAAAAGCCTGCTCCTGTTACGCTGATGTCACTGCACTAGTAAATGAATGTCATGCTAGTAAGCAGATGTCATACTAGCTACTGTAACAAACAAAGCTTCACATTTCAATGGGTTTTTTTACTTACGTTAATCAAGTGTATGTGAACCTGATCAGAGAGTATCTTTCTTCTTAGTGGTGATTTAGAGACCAAGGAGCCCCTTCTGTCTTATAATTCCACCATCTTTGGGGGGCCTCATAGTAATCTGATCATTTGTCAAATGCAGAAAAGGAGGAGAAAGAGAGCACCCTTATATTTAAAACCCTTATCCCAGAGTAAAGCATTCAACTGGTAAGAATTAGTCATATGGCCACGACCATTTAGTAGCAAGAGGGCCTAAGTCCTGGGCGTGGCAACCGCCCTACTTCAATAATAGAGCTCTGTGAAGAGAGAGCAAGAATGTTACTAAGAAGCTAGCCCATCCCTACCCCACTGCACAAGACACAGTCTTTCTTTATAGCCTGCATGGAAAGATGTATGAGAATCCCAAGCTCTTCACAGGTACACAACAAAAATGATTATAAACTTAGAGCACAAAATTCTAAAGTCAGACCATCTGTATTCAAAGGCAGCCTTCCCCTCTTATTATTGGTACAATATTGTTCAGGTGATTTCAGCTCTCTGAGCCTCAGCTTACTGAGCTGTAATATGAGAATAAAAACACTCAGTATGAATTGGATACATAGGATATACAACACACTGTCCTAAGTGCCATACAAATGTTATTTATTTTAATCCTCACTTCAACTCTATAAGGTAGATGAAATTATCATCCAAGTTATACAAATGGGAAGCTGAGGCAGAGAGGCTATGTTTGTTGCATGTGGTCACACAGGTTATAGTGGAATCAGAATTCAATCTTAGACCTCTTAGGCAGTAGCTACATGTCATCCCATAATGCTGTTGTGAAGATTACATGAGACGATAAATTTTAAAGAAGGTCTTGACAATGAGTGAGCAGTTCATATACTTGCCTAATTATTTATGTCACCAAATATCTCCCCTACCAGGTTGTTACAATGTCTGAAATATATACAGAATCGTTTTGGGTTAAGGTAGCTTTTTTCAAAGCCTGTTCTGACTAAACATCAAAGGATACTTCTCAAAAAGAGGGCTCTATGGTCAAATAAGTGTGAGAATGTACAATAACCTGTCTTGGAGATTCATAGCATATTAGCCTATCAAAGCCTCTGGTGAGTCCTACAATAAAGAAACCTATTTAACGTGGTTTAACCCTGCAGTTCTCAAATTTATCTGCTTTTGCAATATGTCTCAGAATTAAAGCAAGAAAAATCTTGGTTGGTTAATTGACCAGAAGTCAACTAATTACAATTTTCAATTAACCAGAAACATGTCCCTTTACAACTCATTGTAGAGAAAAAAGATAAATGGCAAGCTAATAGCTGATAACAGTAAGTTTAAAACAGTGGCAACAAATGGAAAAATATTTTCTACAAGAATGGCAACGACATTATCCTTAATGAATAAACAGTCCCTAAACATCAGTGTAAAATACTGAGTCACAGAAAATACAGGCAAAGGATAAGAACAGATTAGGTATAGAAAATGCAATGGCTGGCTGGGCGCGGTGGCTCAAGCCTGTAATCCCAGCACTTTGGGAGGCCGAGGCGGGTGGATCACGAGGTCAAGAGATCAAGACCATCCTGGTCAACATGGTGAAACCCCGTCTCTACTAAAAATACAAAAAATGAGCTGGGCATGGTGGCGCGTGCCTGTAATCCCAGCTACTCGGGAGGCTGAAGCAGGAGAATTGCCTGAACCCAGGAGGCAGAGGTTGCGGTGAGCCAGGATCGCGCCATTGCACTCCAGCCTGGGTAACAGGAGCGAAACTCCGTCTCAAAAAAAAAAAGAAAATGCAATGGCTAATAAGCATAAAAATTCTTACTAGTAATCAAAGAAATGTAAACTCAAAAGACTCTTTGTTCTACATGGCAAGTGAATAAAATGAAAATCTTTCATATTGGTCAGGTTTGCAAACATAAAAATATTTATGCTCGTCGGGCGCTGTGGCTCACACCTGTAATCCCAGCACTTTGGGAGGCTAAGGAGGGTAGATCTCGAGGTCAGGAGTTCAAGACAAGCCTAACCAACATAGTGAAACCCTGTCTCTACTAAAAATACAAAAAAATTAGCCAGGCATGGTGGCACGCACCTGTAATCCCAGCTACTCAGGAAGCTGAGGCAGGAGAATTGCTTGAAACCAGGAGGCGGAGGTTGCAGTGAGCCGAGATCTCACCATTGCACTCCAGCCTGGGTGACAGAGCGAGATTCCGTCTTAAAAAGAAAAAAAAGGAAAAATAATTATGCTCATTGAGCTGGTTGTGTGATTTCAAAGAAAGCATCCTTAAAAAATTAGAGAAGCAAATAAAGGTTTATGTGCAAATATATCTATTGCAGTGCTACTTAGAATATTGAAGGAGAAAAAGAAGGTTAGCTCAACTGTTAAAAAAAAAAATGCTGGTAGTACTATGGTTAATCATAGTGCAACATTATGAAGAGTCTAAAATAATATTTTCAAAGTAGTATTAATAACAAGAGAAATTCTCATTATATAGTCAATAACAAGACAAACTATAGGATATAAAGGTATATTTACGATATTAACTCAATTATGTAAATATACCAGTGGTACCAAAGGAGAAGAATGGGAAGAAGATGAACAAAGGAAATGTAACCAAAAATGTTAATCGTGGCTGTTCTAGGTTGTAAAATGAGAGGTTGTTTTGTAATTTTTGCTTTTCTATATTTTCCAGCATTTCTGCAATGACTATGAATGATTTCTGTAATCAGAAAAAATAGTTAAAAAAACAAACAACCACA
Organism: Callithrix jacchus; assembly: GCF_049354715.1. NCBI lineage: Eukaryota > Metazoa > Chordata > Mammalia > Primates > Cebidae > Callithrix > Callithrix jacchus. The sequence goes on along the minus strand of NC_133521.1, from coordinate 12,459,485 downwards.
AAAATTAGGATCAAAAAAAAAAATCAAAGAAGACATTTTTTGATCACTGCTGATTCAGGGTGGCCTCCTCTTCCCTTCACACACTCCAGCCTGCGTCTTGAAAACTGATGTTTATTCAGAATGGCAATCCAGAAGCCCTGGGAGATCCTCAGTCACTGAGAAAATATTCTGCTGAGGCAGGAACGTGCAACACCACATCTTGCAAAGATTTTCATCAGCAAGCCTTGAAACCAAAAGACTTCTTGGTCACCCCTCATTTAACCAAAATATCATGTTAACAAAAATGGAACATGAACAGAGAATTCTGATCAAGTGAGTTTCTACTGCATAAGTGGTTGTTTAATTATCTTCTGCTCTGGCTGACTCATAACTCTGCCCTAAAAAAAAATAGCATGGAAAACTAAGACCCAATTACACAACTCTGTTCTGGAACATCCTCCTCCATGCTCTTCTGTGGCAAAGGCACTTTTGGGTTCACCACATTTTTTTTCCTCCCAGGCACGTAGACTACATTTCCCAGTTTCCCTGCAGTAGGGGCAGCCACATGACAAGTGCTCGCCAAAGGAGGGTGATCAGAAGCGATACACACCACTTCCAGGCCTGGCTTATAAACCCTTCCAGTGCTACCAGTTCTTTCCTCTTTTAGTTCCTCCACCTGCCAGATATACACAGAGAATTCAGTATAGAACGCCAAAGGCCTAAGGGGGAGCCATTAGAAGGAAGAAGTCTGAATCTCTGAATGACAGCATGGAGCAGAGTGAATATACTCACACACACACACACACACACACACACACACACACCACACACATACAGAGAGAGAGAGAGGGAAGGAGAACAAAAAGGCCCTTTGGGGACTATGTCTTTGAAAGAGAAATAAATAATTATGGTGTTATATCCTTGAAGTTAGGGGTGGGAGTTGTTTGTTAGCTTAGCAGTTAGCTTACCCTGACCAATATATCACCTTACTACAGACCCACTCGGTGCATTATTCTTTGTAAGATGATGACAGAGAGATATTTTAGATTAAGCAGAAGATTTAGAGATGATCAGGTTTCAATTTAGACCCCAGTTTCACCACTTCCTAGCTCTGGGATCTTGAGCAAGTTATCTCTATCTCCATCTTTCTAAAGCTCAGTTATTTTTCCCGAATATAGAGTATAAAAACAATAACCATCCCATGGTGTTGTCACACCGTTTAGATTAATTTATGTATTATGATTAAGTGCTCAGCACAGTGCCTGACAAGGGTGCACAGTCAACCAGTGGGGGCTTGTCTTTCTTATATGAGCAAAATCCATCACAGCAACTGCTTTTCTCAAAGAAAAATTAAACTTCACAATCCAAAAGCAAAGGGGATAGGTCCCTGAAGTCAACCTTTCAGAAACTATTTCTTCATCTAGACACTGCCTACAATTCCCCAATCCCTAGAACTATGCTCATCATTTCATTCACACATCCTAAACCGAAATGTGTCTAAAAAGCCAAAAGTAGGTACATCAAATAGAAGAAGTGTTAGCCAAGGACCCTAAATGACCTTTGCGGTGTTTGAGTGTGGCTGATCCGCAGAGTGAAAATCATCGGGGATTAAGATTGCAAAACAAAAAGGCTTTATTCATTTATTCAGTCAAAACCATGTATAGCTCATGAGCAGGCCACCAGGCATCAGGGTGGGTTCTGGGATTGTAGCAGTGGCAGGAGCTCATGGTCCAGAGGTCAAGATGTGGAGGTAAAGAGACAAGTAAGACAATAGTAAGACTATAAGTGAAACAACAGTGAGATTAAGGTCTATACCTCAGTTGCTTAGTCATTCAGCAATTACAGAGCCTGGTAATGTGCCAGGCTCTCTTCCAGGTACTGGGGGTTCATCAGCAACCAACACAGGAAAAAAAAATCCCTGCACTTATGAGGTTTACGTTCCAGATAATGTGCAGATAATTTGGCAAATAAATAACTAAAATTGGTTTCGTAGAATGGGGGATTGTCATTTTAGGTTATTTGGGGAAGGGGGTGACATGTAAGCAGAAGCCTGAAGGAGGTTGAGGAAGGTGCCATGTTGTTTCCCAAGGGAAGACCATGCCAAGCAGAGGGAACAGGCAGGACCAAGGCATCACAGAGGATGCCCCATTGGTAAGCTCAAAGAACAAACAGCAAGAAGGCCAGTGTGGCCAGAGGGGAGTGAGCACCCTGACAGTGGTTATTCAGCATTGCCCATCATGCGCACTTGGTGGTGCCCCCAGGATGTGTCTGCTTCTCTTCTCCAACAACTGTGCAACAGCCTCCAACAAGAGGACACAGGCATGGAAAGGCAGGAGATAGAGGAGTGCGATAAGAGTGGATATGAAATAGCGGAAAGACAAGCATTCTCATGTTTGCTACCATGATGACATGTGCTATCTTTGCTTTCTTATCCAGCGATAAGGAGATTGCAGCCCTGAAGGTCAGCGGTGAGGAGGGATCGAAGCTCTTGCAATGTAAGTCGTTGCTCATGGGACCTGGCAGGATAAAACAGAGAGATCACCATTCGATGATGCAAATGAGTGAGTGTTAAGGGGACCCAGGGGAGGGGAAGTTCCCAACAGCAACCCCCAGAGGATTTTCCCACCTTTAACACCACCCCTCCAATTACACACATCCTGGGAGAGAGGATGGGCTAGGGATTCCTTGGTTGCTTCTATTTTACTTCAAAGTCAAAAAGCTTCTAGGGAATGTAATCTGGTCCTTTCCATTATTTCACTGTTTCATAGATCCTCACGTCCTAGGCAGGAGTCCAGCCTCAGCTGAGGAGCAGCTTTATTCCAGACAAGGACAGTAGGTCCCTCAAGAGTCTGGAAGCTTCGAATCCCAGGCTCCTTCACTTCACACACCCAGTTTTTCATACACATTTCTCACTGTTCAAAGATGGTCAGGTATGAGCTTGTAAATAAGATTTTTTTAACACATTGACTTTATTCATTTTTTGAGTAGGTAAAACATATCTTTATTATGCAAAAACCTAAAAGTCATCCAGTAAAATCTCCCTGCTACGCTGTTCCCCAGCCACCCAATCCCCTTGATGGACCCAATCAATGTCTTCAGTTTCATATGTGTATCCTTGATCCAAAAGGGATTGTATTGCTATAGTTCCATTTCCTCTCCCAACACTTTTGTCCAAAAGACCATACTTTGCCTTTTATGCTTAACTTGAAATAATTACAGAGTCTCTTCATTCTTCTTTCTTGGCTACATAGTATTCCACTGTGTGGGTGAACCATGATTTATTTAACCAGCCCCCCACTGATGAGTGTTTGGATTGTGCCAGTGTTCTGCCAGTACACACAATGCAGTAATGAATAGCCTTGTGTGCATAGCATTGTGTCCAGGTTTGAAAATATCTGGAAGATGGCTTCTGGGAAGTGGAATTTCTTTGTAAAAAGAGTGTGGTGTGTGCCCTTGTGATTTTGACAGATGCTGTCAATATGCCTTCTTAGAGGTTGTTCTTGTTACCCTCTCACCAACGATGTATTAGAATGCTTCTTTCTCTACACACCCTCACCCATGTAGTTTTCAAACTTTTCATCCTTGTAAATCTAATTGGAGAGAAATAGAATTTATTTAGTTTGTTTTTTTTTAATTATTTGGGTTATTCAGGATAAAACAAAGAGAGATCACCATTCGATGATGCAAATGAGTGAGTGTTAAGGGGACCCAGGGGTGGGGAAGTTCCCAACAGCAACCCCCAGAGGATTTTCCCACCTTTAACACAGCCCCTCCAATGACACACATCTTGGGAGAGAGGATGGGCTAGGGATGAGGGAGATTTTCTCCTTGGAGTAGATCAGGGCCCTGCAGAGTCACACTCTACCATTTGCCGCTAAGCTCAGGACATGGGAGGCTGAAGTCTGTGGATGATTGCATCGCTTGGGCTCCATGTCTCTGGCTTCTAGTTGGGCTTGGCCTGTGGGAGGGATGAAGAGGAAAGCAGAGGCAGGGAGGAAGGGAGACATCGCTCCAGCCTCCCTGTGTTCTGCCCAGTGCTGTAGTCAAGGAATGCCGGGCTCTGCCCTTGGGCACAGAACCTCCATGGAGCCCCCTCTTCAATGGCCAACACTCTCAACAGGCTCCACAGCATCACTGTCTGTCCTTGTCCCTTTAGGCTCAGGCATGGTGGCACTTTCCTACCAGTGCCTCTGCATCCCTTGGTGGAGCCTTTAGTCCCATCCCCACCTCACTACATCATGTCATCACCAAACTCTTCAAACAAGCCCTCTGAATGTGCCATCTGTTTCCTGCGAAGACTCTGATGGATACAAAAATCTTTCCAAAAACTTTAATATGGCAATCTTTGGGGGAGTTTGGTGCCAGGAATCAACTTAAAAATTGCACATCTAAGAAGAAAATAACCCAAGGGGAAAAGGAGCCTACAGAACTTTTCAGTTGTTTTCCTGAAATCAAAGGCCATGTTCCTTTCCATTGGCCACCTACTCTCCCAGTAGAAGTGCCAGTCTGAATTTTTCTTCTAGGGGGAGTATAAACTATTCATGTTTGCTCACCACCTCTACTTTTCCTATTAAGTCAGCATATCTCTGCCCAGCACCAGGTACCATGACCATTCAACAGGAGCCCCACCCTTATCCTCCATCCCACCATACTTGGGAGTGATACGTGTCCATGTCAGGTCATGTTAACCACTGACACCTACATCAAAAACCTCCAATGGCTCCGGGCTTCTGTTAAAATCAAGTTTAAACTCTAACCAAGAAGGTCATGTGCAGGATAATGCCACAGTCACTTACCGAACATCTGTTATGTACTGGGATCTAAGGAAACAAAGATAGGTAAAGAACTTTTCTTCGTTTGAGGTGTGTAGAGTCTGGGGATATGTGGGAGACAATAATGTGATAATTCATGGGAGTATTCATAAATCGGAAGTGAATATAAACGTTAAAAAAGACAACTTTATCTCATGGGCATAGAGAAGAGAATGATTAATAGATACCAGAGACTGGAAAGGTGGGTGGGCAATGAAGAGAAGTTGATTAATGAGTACAAACACATACTTAGCTAGAAGAAGTAAGTTCTAATGGTTGATAGAAGACTCAAGTGACTATACTTAGCAGCAATATTTTGTGTATTTTAAAGTAACAGGAAGAGAGGACTAGAAATGATACCAACACATAGAAATGATAAATGTTTATGGTGGTGGATACCTCAAATACCTTGTAATGATACCTTCATCATCACACAGTCTATGCTTATAATAAACACTCACATGCACCCCATATGTATATATTATGTATCAATAAAAGAAAAAAAGCTCAATGGACCTACACAAGGTACAGATAATTAGTGACTCTGAATTAAAGAATCCTATCAATAGAACCAAAAAATATTCAAAGACATAATAGCATAGAATTTCCTTAAAACAAAGAAAGAACTAAATCTGTAGGTCAGAAAGGTACACTATGTTCTAGGAAATACTGATAAAGAATGATGGACACTGACATATTTCCTGGTCAAATTCTTAGACTTCAGGTGGTAAGAACTATTTCTTCAGGCCCCTGGGGAACCACGTCAGGGCATTGGCAATACAGAAATCATTCCAAGGAGGATTGTTTGCAGCCAGAAGGTGACTGAGGAATGTTTACAGAGTTTTGAGAAAAAGAATGTGTGACCCAAGCAAATGATACCCAGGTAAGTCGTCATGCAAGTAGAAAAGCATAGCAACATGCTTTCAAACGTAAAACACATTATGAAATATAGCACCCCTGTTCTATTTGAAAATTAAACATACAAAACCTGTTCAATGATGAAATATAGCCAATCAAGAAAAAAATGGTAAATAATTAGTACAATATTCAATACCAACAAACAGTGGAACCGTGTCTGTGGAGTTCTCAAGAAGAGGAAGAATTTTATTCCCAGCCAAGTGGTATTTCAGTTATAAAAGCCAGAGTCATCCTCAAGCATGCACGCACTCAAGGCAAACAACCAATCATCCTGTCTTGATAAAGACAGTGTCCTTGGCTAAATCTAGGTACGTTCTTCCTCATCCTCTTACAGCTTAGAGTACTTCCTTTATAGCCCTCCTGGATTCAATCCTTATATATAGAAATTTTCAGATCTTATAGCCCCTCTTTCAAGGACTCTTGTCTTGCCCAGAACAAATGTGGAACCCTTTTCTCCCAATGTGGGATCTCCTCTTTCTTGGAGTCTCCCATGGGTGCCAATATTCCTAATGAGCTTTTCTTTCTGCACAACAGAGCATGTCTCCACACTGCTGTGAAACACTTGAAGTGGGCTTAGCTAAACCAGAGAACTAAATTTCCACCCTGAGACTCAGTAGAAGATAAACAGTAACCCTAGCCCCAGCACCCCTTGGAGAAGATATACTCTCATCTGCAGCATCCCTGCATCCCTGCCCTGACATTTCTGCTGCTTCAGGGCCCATGGGAGCCCCGGAGTTTCACTGTGACACTGATAAAAGGTTTTATTGCTTTTTCCAGCTTTTGGGGTTCTCCATATGTCAAGAATACCTGTCAGAGTGGCCAGTATACAAGCTTGGGGAGTTTCGTGCCACATCTCATCACAGGAGGTCCTATAGGAGTCTGGAACCCAACAGATGCATAGTCTATGGATTTACCGCTTTCTCCCTCCCTTCCTCCTCAATGGGATAAACTGTCTCTGAGTTGCAGTGTCTACCAGCTTTCTTCCTAGCTCCCACTCAGAAAGTTTTCCTGTCCTTAGCAGGCTTGGGAAAGAGGAAGCAATCAGAGACATTGGTGGACATCATTCATTTGTTTGAGTCTTAAGCTCAAAAAGCCAGATCCAATCTTCAGAAGCTTATCTTTATGGTTTCTATTTTATTGAATCTCATTTGGCTAATTCCTCATGATTCCACATTCACTATTAGCCATAATGGGTTCTTTATTGGTTTACCCCTAACAATATGTTAATTGATAGCTCTTATGGCTTTAAAGCCCAAGCCTTCCAACACTGAGAAGCCCAAACAATCAAGCCGTTACTAATAAGGCTCGAATATGGGAAGAATTTGTGGGATTCTCAACTTGGCAGGGAAGAGGGGTGTGCGCCTCAGGCAGCCATGCTCCAACACAAAGCCCCTCGGCTTGTTGACAAAGGCATGTTGCTCAAGCCACTGGTGGTAGGTGGAGAAGCAGAAGGGCAACCCCTGCCCAAAGCTCACAGCTGTCTTGAAAAGCCCCTTCCTGACAGGTAATGCTGCAGGGACTCCCAGAATCAGCTTGCTGCCGGCACCCTGAAGACGCACAACGCCAGGGCAACACCATGTTCCGCTATTTGTAAACCAAGCAGGAGCCTAGAAAACATCCCGCGCACAAGGAAAACATTGATTTGAAGAGGCTTGGAGTGGGCTCCAGCCTCCACAAGCACGGAAGGGCCTTCTTTAACTGACACAATAAATTAGTTCAAAGCCGATGACAGCCCGGAAGATTACCCACCGCCCCACAAAGGAAGGAATGCTCTGGTCCCCTTCGCAAAAACATAGATAAAAAATTGTGTTCTTCTCCTCTAATGAGGCAAGCTCAGATATAAGTCAATAGAGCAATTCATTAACAAATCTAATGAAATCCCCTGGGTTGCCAACGAGATGGCAATGAAAATCTCCTTGGGCAGAGAGTCCATATGTTGAGGGTCAGCTTGCTGAGTGGTTTCTTCTGGTCTATTCACTGCCCACATATGGCAGTTAAGGTCACTGTTATCAGACACTTTCTCTGTACACAAAACAGAATTTCCATATGGCTCATGGAAATGGCCCGGCCGGCTCCTGGGCAGCTTCCCACGGCTCTCTCTTTGTGCGGCGCTGGTTAGAAGTGTAAAAAAGGGTATGAGGGGTTACCTCGGCACTCAATCGCTCTCCCTGCATTGTGCGTCAGTCCAATTTAGGGAAAATCTGCATCAGTTTTTCCCCTGTCTTTCAGACACAAACGCTCATGTCAGTCTATTAGAACGTGATGGAAGTACTGATCACAGCCTCCGTATTTAAATCCTTTTGAAACCGCAGTGACCTGCTGAAGAGGGTTCTGAGGGGAAGGGACCGTCTCCAGGCTCTTTCAAATCCACATAAATAAAGGCCTTTCCTGGCTTAAAGTGGCCCCTCAGATTGAGCCCCACAGAGCCCCTCAAAAAAGCCCAACACGATTGTCATGGATATTACATGACAGTAACAAGAACAGGCCAGGAAAGACAAGGCTTCTCGCCACACAAAACTGGACGGGGCTTTCTTCATGATTTGGGCCTCAGATTGTTGACAGCCCAGTAAATAGGCTGTTTAACCCTTTGAAAGTGAATAAAGAGGGTGTAGACAAGTGCTTTCTGATGGAGTTTGTGCCTGTAATGGGCGAGAGGGTACACACACTCAACTCGGGGGTGGGAGGAGGATGGGGGAGGTTGCATTCTTACACCCCCACGGTCAGAAGCCTCCATAGAATTTCTTATGAAATTATCGGAATCAGCCAAAGGGTCAGGGAGATCAGATCTGGTCGTGCAGGGGACAGGAACTTTTGGGACAATGGCAGTAAGGCTTTAATAGTTAGCCTCATGGGGCCCCCATGGCTTGTCAACGTCTGGTGCTCGGGAAAGTTTGCAGAGAGGTCCCAGAGGCCTGTGTTCCCCCATACCTTCATGATTTCACTTCCTGTCCTCCTGAGTCAAGGGTGGTAACCATAACATCAATAATAATAAAACCTGACATGCAGAGTTCTGACTGCAACGGACACCTGGCTAAGGCTCTTGTGGACCTTATCTCAGCTATCATAACCACGCTGTAAGGTTGAAATGATTGACCCCATTTTACTGATGAAGAAACTGAGGCACAGCGTGGTTAAGTCCCTTGCAAGTGATTCACAACCAGTGATTGGTGATATGGGGCTTCAAGCCACCTTACTTCCTCCCCTCTGCTACCTCGTATCCAGGCCTGGTCTTCCCATTGTCTTGAAATGGAAAAGTCCCTGTTCAATTGTAGCATTGTTTTAATAAATCCAAGAATGTGGTTCTCTCTCTCTCTCTCTCTCTCCCCCCCACTCTCTCTCTCGATCTCTCTCTATCTCAATCTGACTCTAGGTGAAAATATTTTTCTCTTGACTTAAGAAGCCAAAATAAACAAGGGAATGAAAACTGCCTCCCAGAAATGAAATGTAAAATTATGCATATTGCCTTCAATTTCATAAGCTGTTTAGGTTACCATTGAAATGACTCCCCCGTGACCCACGATTCCTAAGGTTTGGCAGCCGTGGCGTTTCCATAAATCCAAACACTACTGTTTCTAACCTCTGACTGTACTTTAACAGGGAAGGGCCCTTTTAATTCATTTAACTCATTTTAATTGTCTTTGCAGGGACAGAAGCTTTCTCTGGCCGGCTGTGCAGGCAGGGGAAGCTGATGGCAGAGCCATGCCGCCGTTCACCAAGGCCTCTCATGAAAATGCATGCCTGGCTTTGGCACCCCTCGGTAATTGTAATACTTCTTCCTTACTGTTTATGTCAGAGAGTCATTACTAGGAGAGGCTGACACATCTGACATGTGTGGCATCGACACACATTAGGTGGTCCTTAGATAATTTTTAAACAAAGTTTAGTCAGTGTAGCAGGAGCCCAGCCCTGTTCTAAGCAGCAAAAGTAAAAGGAAACCTGCCTTGTCACGTCAGTTCTTTGCACATTATAATGAGCTCCATTTTTGTGGGTCCCTTTTGCTCCACTTTAGGGCTGCAAGGTTCTTGGGGTCCAGGGCCAAGTGAAAAACCGTGTACGCACTCTCCCTCTTGTGCCTGGAGGGTGGTTTTTCTGTTGTTAGCTGTAAGACCTCCAGCATGACACTGGACCATTGACTTACAGTATCTTCTTTCACATTCCTGTCAAACTTAGGAAGCACGTTTTCTTATTATTTAATAGAGAGAAAAGTCTGAAGCCCAGAGAGGTTAAGCAACGTCACCAGGATTAAGCAGCTCCCAGGTCCAAATTTAAACTGTGATATGCCTTCCACCACGCCACCTTGCTTAGTCCAGAGCCCAGCACAGGCAGAAATCAGCATGTACTTATTCACATTTCGGTGGGAGGCTAAGGTTCAAGTTCACAGATACTCTGGCATTGGTCTTATTCCATTCAGTGGACTTGGACTCACTGGTCCTTCTCTTCCTCACCTCTTTTCATCTCTGTTGCCCCTATAGTTGCTTCTGACAGCTTGGGCTTTCATTTAAAGCAAGATCAATCTATGTTAAGAAATATCTCATAATTGCTTGTGTTTTACTACAGAGAAATAAATGAGCATTTTCCATCTCTGACTGCAAGAGGAAGCAAATCAATGACTGGCAAAGGAAAAGGAGCATTTTTTATAATAACCCACACTTTAGATAGGTGATCTCTAAGTTATTACAAATTATAAGGTTAAGACCTCTTAGAGGAATCCTGGCTGCTTAAAAATTTAAAACTCCAGGGTAAAGGAGCAAAGTACTAATGAGCTTCAGGCTACTAAATAGCAGATCTGGGGGAGAAGCCCTGTTTCATGTGAGAGCCTGTGGCTGCATACCAGCCGGTCTGTGAGATGTTGTGGAAGAACCACACGGGGGGGAGGCAGCAGGTGTGGGATGGGGGTGGTGCGAGGAGAGATGAAAAAGGCAGCACTGGTGGCTTAGAACATTCTGGATGAGACTGGCTGGTTCTCTGATTGAGAACTGTCAAATGTGAGATTTCTCCGAACGTTTCATTGTGTCAATGCGGCATTAGGTTTCCCTAGCTCATCCCTTCAGCCTCTGAAGAGAAGAAAGAAAGCATTTTATGAACTGTGGTGCCTTCACACCAGGGTTGGAACATGTGTGTGCGCGCGTGCGTGTGTGTGTATGTGTATGAGTGTGTGTGTGTGTGTGTGTGTGTGTGTGTAAACCTTTCATGAGGAATTGGGATTAAAATCTCTAAGAAAATATAGCAGGCAGAAGCGACATGCAGTATTTATTTTCCCAGTGGAAATGTAAACAGTGGCTGGACAAGATGAAAATATTTAGAGAACAAACTGACCCGACCCAATTAAATGCTCCAAGAAATGCCTGCCGCACAAAGAAGGGTGAGAGCTGGTGGGCTTCACTGCATCCGTAATGGCTTGTCTCACTCATGCCTGAGTGCCCCTAGAACCCCTCTGGTAAGTGTCCCTTCAGCCCATCACCAAAGTGTACTGTCTGAGGGACCCCAGGGCTCCCAGGGGCCAGTACAGACCTCATAAAGTTCAGACTCGAGTTAGGAGGTCTTACTGGAATGTGAGATGACAATTCTCAGGTTATTTCTGTTTCCTGAGTTTTGCAGGCTGGAACCACTTTCTCATCGGTCCGATCTTTCATTCTTAGCTTCGCTCTCATATCCGGGATTGGGGAACAGCTCACAGTGACACCCTCACTTAGTTTTCCTCTGTAATGGTCAATGTTCCAAATGGGGCTGACAAGAAATCCCCTAACGACTTCATTTTAATGAATGATGCTAAAACGAGCTGTTTGAAGGGAGCTCCTGTTTGCTTAACACACACCTCCCGCTACCCGGCCAGCTTGGGTCTGAATTTTGCATTGAAAATTGAATTACGCTTGGGATAATATTGTCTGGAGCTCACAGTTGCTGACATGGATATTGACAAAGACTTAGCTAGTATTTCAATAAGAAAACAAAACACAGGAAAAGGCGCCAGAGTTTCCAGGAGGATCATTAAGAAGCCGCCTTGGAGGCCAGAGGCTGGCAGTGACTGCATCACAGTTCGTCATACAACTTAAACTTCTTTTGACATCTAGTTATGTCGAAATGTGACTGATCACCTAGGGGTTGGAGCTCCTGAGAGGGAAAAGTTCACTGACAGGCGCAGTGCACAAGCAGCTCTTAAATGAGAATCAAGAGAAAGTAGCATCCGGGTTTCTTGACAGTCTGCAGCTGCTGCCTGCCCCGTCTAACTAAGGCAGGCCTGTTCTGGCGAGGAGTTCTATTAGCATCTGCACACTTCTGTCTCATTACCACACATCTGCCCACCTTTATTCTGGTGACGCTGCCTCTCATCTGACAGCTCAGGCATTGTCAGGGACTGGATATTAGGGAGCAGGGTACAGCGGGCGCACTGTCTCTGCTTTTATTTTCTAAAGACTGGTGTACAGTTTGACAGTACCCTGCCGAGGAGGTAAAGGAGATAATTAACATATCGGGCAGTTCCTAAACAAAGCTGAGATGCGGATTCCGGGTGAAACCACCACAGTGTGAGCGGGTTTTTTTGTGGGACTGGGAGATCAGAAGCTGTTGTAGACCTCAGCTCTTTGCCCAGTCCCACGGCAGACGGCCTCGTACCAAAAAATGAGCTTCACTTCTCAATATGTCAACATTTTTTTAAAAGGCAGGCTTTGATTTGAACAACATAGCCATCAATATGTTGGCTTCGGGATTTTTCTGCAGAAACATAGCATCCCAGCCCTTTCTGAGGTTCTCAAAGTCACTCCATGGTAATAGAGGAGAGAATGGAAGACCCTGCTTGCCCTCAATTTCCTCCTATCATTAAAACAATAGGTGAGTGCGGCTCTATTTATGCAAAACATCAGTCTCCCATTGCTACCTTGAAACCAGAAATCTAGCAACACATCTGCCCCAAGAGCCTGTGGGGGTAATTCTGAACCTGCCAGAATATCAGATAGGAGAGTTTGGGAGTTCTTTGCTCACTTCCAGGGGCCAAAAGAACTGCCTCTCACCCTTGCCTGCCGGGCTCTGCTCTGGAGAAGAGGAAGTCCCCTCCGTGTTCAAATATAAGCCTGGATTCTGAAAGGGCTTTGAGCATTCCCGAGTTGAGTTCTACATGAAGACTGAGGTTCCTGGCATGGGTATGACACAGGATACAACTATGATCCCTCTGAAGGGAGGGAAACCCAGCCCCTTGCTTCCCAGGATCCTTCTTTACCTTCTAACACAGAGGAAACAATAGAATTTGGCAGTGAGGATAAAAGGTGCTCACTGGGACTCAAACCCCAAGGGATCCCAAAGAGAACCTAAAATGGCATGCCCGATGAGCCCCCACCAGGTTTCGAAGCTGGTGTGTGCAGCTGCATTTGGAGCCATTTAGGAAACTCCTGGCTTCCCTCCCGGCACTCGATGGCTTTCATCCCTCTGATATTTCTTTGTTCTCCTGCTCGCTGAGGGTTTGTATGGGTTAATGGAAAAATTACTGCTATTTTGCAACAATGCAATCAAAGTCAGTTCAGCAAACCCTGATAAAGTGAGAATAGCTTATTCACATGGAGCTGGCAGGCCTGAACTCACAATTGCAAAGTTTGAATACAAAATAAGATATTCCCCTTTTTTAAAAAAAAAAAAAAAGACAGAATCCGTTGTCATTCATGCTAAAAAGGCATTACAGACTGTCGACACTGTACAGGAAAATAGGAGATGTTGACCTTTTTATTATAGACTTTTCTCTACTGTTGCCCTTCTTTCAACTGCACACTGCTCCCCCCAGATCCCCCGCCCCTCTCTGCACTCACACACACTCTCTTCAGCTGTATGTTATCTCAAATAATTACCCTCGCTTCTGGCTGTCCCTGGTGACTTCTGCTGCTAAAAAAGCTACTCATTGTCGGAGACTGAAGAGGGATTTCAAACCTGCTTCTTGTGGCCGGGCAACGGCTCTTAATTAACCACTCAGGTATTGTGGAAGCTCCCAGCCCAGCTCACTTCCATATGGCTGGGACATGTCCGCAGTGATAATCATGGAAGGAAATATTGTATCAAAAAAGAGCTCACACAACCGAAAGCTTGTGCAAATTATTTTTAATGATTCTTCTCTGGTGAGTCGGCTTATTTGTTATTTCAAGCAGAGAGAGGAATGCATTTGTCCTTGACCTAGATCCCTCCAGCTCACACCCCTGGTGCCCCCCCAACCCCAAACGTGATCCGGAGGACTGTCATAAAGAGGATGCCCCAGGTAGTGAAGCCCCTCCAGACGCCCTAGAAAGCTTCCCTTGCTATGATTTTCATAAGCTTTTGTTTCAATTGGGCGCCTCACTCTTAAAAACACACACGCGCGCACACACAGATTTGACCAAATTTCCAGCAAGCAAGTGATTTTTAAATAACTCAAGGAGTGAGCTGTTTGGCAGTGCCTCACATCTTCATGCCTCTGTATTTCTTACTTTAAATAATTGGGAAGGGGGTGGAGGGGAGGTGGTGAAGTTTATAAATCTAATTAAAAATGAAGTTGCATTTACATTTTTCAACCCACCCACCTGCCAGCATACTGTGTCACTAGACATTATGTACGATTTTAGTTTGCGACAGAAACCATTACATTTAAAAATTCATTACAGCAGGGTTAGTTAGACACATGATGGATGCAGCTTTAATCCTGCCATATATTATTACGGTTAAAATGTAAATGATGAAAAATATTTTGTGCTTATCAGCATTTATGTGGAAATGTGTTTTACAGTGATATATGGTGTTATATTTCTATTATTGTGATGAAAAGAAAGCAATACAAAAAGATGAAGTGTTTATTAAAACATGGTTACTTGTGATAACATATTCCTGTTGTACATGACTTTAAACATATTCACTGAGGGCATTTGTCCAAAACGACTGTGAAATGTGTTTGCTGTGAGAATCAGGCTAAGTTTTTTTTTTCTGATTACAGCTCTTTTTAATAGGCTAATATTAATTCAAAATCATGTTGAATGCTGAGAAGTTGGCAGCCCTGTTTCCTTTCTGACGTGGTTAAAAATCTGTGTGTGTGTGTGTGTGTGTGTGTGTGTGTGTGTGTGTGTAAACACAGTGTGTGGCTATGAACAGAAGCCTTGCATGTTTGTTTTGTACAATGATCAAGAGGAAAGCAGGCCACCCAATTGAATGATATTTCCAAAGTGATGTCATCAAGGACACCATAAAATCCTATTAGAGTTGTAATTAACATAATGGAAAAGTAGTATCAAACTTGACTTTCCAATCAGGTGAGTAGAAAAATAATGAAGACCAGGTTAAGTACATTCATGGTTCCACCAGGACACAGGAATATTTTAGATACACCCATGGAAGAACTGATGTGCCAGCCACACTGCAAACCTCAGAGACTGTGCCTTATGGGGAGGTGACCTCCTCATTCTCCTTCTGCCAACTTCACTCACAATGTGGTTCCTGCCTCCCCCACTCCCCTCTCCTTTTTTTTTTTTTTTTGCCAGCCCAGAACAATAGTACATCTAACTACAAAATGAAATAGAATGCAAGAAGAAAAATAAACCTTCATCAGCAACCAAAAGAAAAAAAAAAGAGGAAAAGAAAATTACTAACCCTATTTATTGAAAAAAACAAAACATGAAAGGCCTTTCGGCATTCTCTGCTGTAGCTCTCATCATTTAGAATTCGGTGCTTAATATCTCCCCCCACTGTCCTTTCCCCGTAACCTTTAGAATCACAGTGTTGTAATCATGTTTATCCAGGTACCCAAGCAGCATGTCTGTTAAGGTGGGTCTCTGTTACCTGATTCACTGTATCAGTTATAACTCTTCCTCCAGCCTCCAGTTGATGACAGATCTTGTAATAGATTTGGAATTGACCAGACTTGAAAGTCGGTTCCACCTTCCCCCCTTTTTCCTTCTTGTCCCAGGTGTCTCCTAGGGTGGGAGCAACACAGACTTAATGTAAATTTTCATCAAGTTCTCCACCCCAACCCCCACCCCCAAGCACCCCCGCTGGCTTCTTTTTCTCCTTCTAACGTCTGCTTGTAGGAGGATGTTGTTGTGTACATTAGCGCATTAAAGTTGAGCACCCTTCGGGGGCTACCTTTGGCACAGGAAACAAGGAAACGGGGAGCCAACGATAATACAGGCCTCGGCATTTCCTATCTCAGCACTCTCCCCAGCTCTGCTTCTCGGCGGCCTGGAGTTGTTATCCTTAGGAAGTCCAAGGTGGTGAAGAGGGAAAGCTTATCTGGCTCCCATCCTAGTTATAAAGCATGCGGCTCCTCCCTGTACACCTTGGGAACATTGTCACAGAGGGGTCACATCCGCTCAGATTTGAGCCAGTGACCGAATGCGGGCCTGTGACCTACACTGTCCTTCCCTCCCTTTGTTTGTGGCATAAAATCAACTCAGCTGATTCCTCCAAAGCACGGGTGCCAGGATTTGCGAGAATTCAGAGCCTCGGCACGTTCTCCAAGGCGTAGTCTTTTTTCTGGACTTTCTCTTCCTCTTTACTTGTTTCAATTCTTATTTTAAAGAATCACACACACAAACATTCTCAAGAAAATGGGCTCTTAAAAAACAGCACACCCAAGCCACACCCCTTCAGTCCATTTTCCTGGGTAAAGAATTTCTCAAAGCCAGGATCCAAGGAGCTGTGGACCAATTGACCCGAGGTTGCCCTATTAAATGTATTTATTTCTTGGAGCTGAAGAATATTTGCTGAAAGCTGGATTATCACTTGGTAGACCACCAGCAGCTGTTGAAAACCAGGGCATAAAAGCTTGTTTATGTCTTTAATGGCCCACTTAATGATGGAGCAAGTATGTTATTCATAATAAAATGCCAAGGAATAATCTTAATACCCCAATGCATGGTGCTAGTGAATTAAGAAACATCTGCTATGTCATAAAAGAACATTTTATTTGGGGTCTACATTAAAAACATGATTCCATGGAGTTCCACTGATTTATATTGTACACAACAAATTATGATGTCTTGAAGTAATTATACTTTACAATTAAACCTACAAGGGCCACTCTTGGTAAAGCAAAAAAACTCTGTGCGGTGTTCATCATTCTAGATCATTTAAGCACATACGGTGGCCTTGCCACAATCTATTTCACTAAAGCAATGTTTCAGAATCTCTCTTGGCATCTGTACCTCTCTAGGAAGACATCCAAGCTGCACGGTGTTCCTGAAATTACCACTGCAGAATAAAATGGCTGTTTGGATTCACAAGGAAAAATGTAAAAATAATTCTTTTCAGTCTCTTGACTGTGACTCGAGAGCTTATGTTAATGTTACCTGAGCAAAGAAGATTCAGAATTCGGGCTTAGTTGGGGAAGAAGAAGATGACCTCACCCTCAAAGTGTTAATTTGTGTGTTGGGGTCAAGGGGAGTGATCCCCCCAGAAAGAGAGATTTGGGGAGACTGGGACAGAGAAGTCCTAGAAGTGTCCCTGGATGGGAGTAGGTGCTGAAGGGACCGGGTGTGGCCAACTCAATCTCAGCCCTCCTCCCCTCTACTCCAGATGGCGTCCGTCTCTGACACACCCGCTATCACACCAGGAAGCCATGTGTCACCACCTCCATGCCCAACACCCCTCAAGAGTGCAGGGACGTGTCTATTGCTTCCTGGAGCTGGATGCTTAGAAAGGTCCTCTTGCTCCACAAGAGAAAAGACAAGTTATTTTAAAAGCTGACTGCAGGGCAAGCTGGTTGTTCAAGGGCAGGCCTCTTGACCCTGTGCTTTGGGGAATGATGGGGAGAATGAAAAGAATACCTGTCACTGACTCCACTCCCAGGGATTCCAGTTTCATTGGCCTGAGGTACTCCCCCACAACACCAACTCGCACTGGTATTTTTTTAAAAAGCTCCTAGATGATTCTCACGTGTAGCCACTGTCAAAAACCACTGTTTTAAAGCGATTGGATTATTTTTTTGCTTTTTTAAGATAGGTGACACTTTTGCAGGGGGAACACTTTGACGAGCCTTTTTGACTGTAAAAAGTAAGGCTGTCTGCTGTTGGAATATCTGATAGTGATGTTCCTATGAAAAACTGTATGGTGTTTCCTTAAAAAAAATTAAAAATAGAATTAGCATGTTATCCAGCAATTCCACTTCTAGATATATACCCCAAATAACTGAAAGCGGAGTCCTAAAGGGATGTTTATACACCTGTGTTCATAGCAATATGGTTCACAACAGTCCAGAGGTGGAAGCCACCCCGTGATCCTCAACGGATGAAAGGACAAAACGTGGTACCAACACGTAGGGGGATATTACTCTGCCTTGAAAATGAAGGAAATTCACATGCATGCCATAACATGAATGAAACTTGATGTGAAGCTAAGTGAAATCAGCCAGTCACAAAAGGAAATATTGTATGATTCCACTTACATGTAGAATGATCAAATTCATCCACAGAAAGTGGAATGGCAGCTGCCAGGAGGTGGGGCGATTGAGTTTGAATGTCTGTTCCTGCCAAATGTCATATTGAACTGTAATCCACAGGGTTGGAGGTGGGGCCTGGTGGGAGGCTTTTGGGTCATGGGGGCAGATCCCTCATGGCTTGAGGCTGTTCTCGTGATAGTTGTGATAGTGAGTTCTCTCAAGATCTGGTTAAATGTGTACCTCCACCCAACTCCCCAACCCCACCCACAACACTCTCTCTTGCTCCTACTATCGCCATGTGATGGCCTGCTCCCAATTTGCTTCTGCCATGAGCGAGAGCTTCCTGAGGACTCCACGGAAGCAGATAAGTGCTGGTGCCATGCTTGTACAGCCTGCAGAAGCATGAACCAATTAAATCTTTTTTCTTTATAAATTAACCAGTTTTGGATATTTCTTTCTTTAAAAAAAAAAAAAACATTATTTTTGAGACAGAGTCTCTCTCTGTCACCCAGGCTGGAGTGCAGTAGTGCCATCTTGGCTCACTGCAACCTCTGCCTCCCAGGTTCAAGTGATTCTCCTGCCTCAGACTCCTGAGTAGCTGGGACTATGGGCACCCACTACCAGGCCTGGCTATATATATATATATTTTTTTTTTTATTTCTAGTAGAGACAGGTTTCACCATGTTGGCCAGGCAGGTCTTGAACTCCTGACCTCAGGTGATCCACCTGCCTGGGCTTCCCAGAATGCTGGAATTACCGGCATGAGCCACTGCACACAGCCTCAGGTATTTCCTTATAGTAGTGCAAGAATGGGGGCAGGGAAAGAGTTATTGTTTAATGGAAACAGAATTTCAGTTTGGAAGATGAATAGGGTCTGGAGGTGGATGGTGGCGGTGGTTGCAGAACAGTATCAACGTACTTATCGATTGTACCTTGTAAATGGTACGCTTAAATGGGTTAAGATGGTAAATGTAATATTATGTGTATTTACCACAATTTTAATTTTTTTTTTTAATTTTGAAAGTGAAGGTATTTGGGCTGCTCTAGTGAGGAGCCAGTGAGAAGAAGAGAGAGGCTGTGACTCTGCATTACAGAGTAACATGAATTTGGGAGTTTCTTGCTGGCACTGGTGACCTGAGAGAAAGTTTGGAATTCGGTCTGGAGAGGCTCTGCCTCCATTATTCTGACGCTTTCAGTAGGGTCTATGTCTCACAGACACATCGGTTTGGAGGATGGCAAGAAGGTGCTGAGTGGGATGGGGACATCATGGCAGATGCCCAGTCGTGCTCCAGCATGGCGCAGGCCTTTGGAGTGAGAGGAGAGAGATCTGGTCCTCGGGAGGGGAATGACAGGTGGGGAGGGACCAGGAATTTACTCCAGTAGGAACCCAACCAGGGAGGAGTTTTCTGTGTGCCAAAGACTACCCTATGAATGTCTAGAAAGATGTTCAATTACAGTGCAATGTCCACATTCTAATTGAAGATGATCACTTTCTTCTTTGTGATGGGACGTCTTTCCACCACCTCTGTACCCTCAGACCCTGGCAAGAGGGGCTCCAGTCCTAGCTGCTGTGTGCTAGAGAACCCCGCCAGAGTCCCTTTTTGCCTGGGGCCCCTTCCCATAGACAAGGAGATTGCAGTGTCCATCTGAGCCAGCAATCTCTTTTTCTAGATTTTTCTTCGCTGTAAATACTTACTATCTGGAGGATAGTAAGTGTTTTCGGCTCTCCAACCCGTCCATCTCTGTCACAAATGCTCCAGTCTGTTTTAGTAGCACAAATGCAGCTAGAGATGATATATTACTATGTAAATGAATATGCGTAGTTGGATTCCAATAACTCTTTTTTTATAAACACCAAAAGTTGAATTTCACATCATTTTTATGTGTCACAAAATATTATGCTTCTATGATTATTTCCAAACATTTAACAATGTAAAAACCATCTGAGGTTGGCAGGCCATACAAAAACAGATTGTGGGCTGAGTTTGCCCATTGGCGATAGTTTATCTGTCACTGGTCTAGCCCATACCCAGAACCCTGGAATTTCCTGGCCACATTGCCCCAAGCCCATTTCTAGAGGTTGCTTTCCAAGGGTTAACTGTGCCCTATATCTGAGGGCAGCCAGGAGGTGGCTGTGTGTAGGGAGTGTGGGCAGAGACTGATGTGAAGGTCTACACCCGTCAGCCAGAGGCCCCTCCCAGTGTTCAAGGAACTGGGGGGTAAGGGGAAGGAGAGTGGGTTACAGGCCTAACTCTGAGGAGTCCATGAATTCTAAATTCAAGGAAAGCTTTTAAGTCCTTAGACTTCTGATGAATGGGCCTTCATGGGTGTTCCAGGGTATACAAGTGTTAAGAGTGGCCCTGCCCTCATTATTAGAAAGTTTCAGTAGGGTCTGCATCTTACAGCAGACAGTTTATGGCCCTTTGAGGCTGGCAGGAAGGTGCTGAGCCAGGTGCGGTGGGGACACCGTGGCCGATGGAGCTCCAGTGCAGTGCAGGACATCAGAGTGAGAGAAGACAGGCCCTGACCTAAGGAATCTTCAGACTTCTTGCCAAGAAGCTGTTCTTTCTTTAGTGGGTGGGTGCATAAGCCTTTTTATATAGATATTAAAGAAAATGGAACCCTTGAAGAATTTGGTTACACTCAAGGTCACACAAGGATTCCCTGGTTATTGGCATGTCTCAATCTGAGGTCTCTCTGTCTGCAGCTGGGACAAGCTTCAAGTCTGGTGTTGACAAAGTCAGAGGCATGACTCCCCCACCCTGGCACTACCATCACTCTTTCTCTGGGTTGGTTCCATCTTTTCTGCCTAGGTCATCCCTTAATTTTATAAGTGTAATTAAAACCTCCATCTAACTGCCAGCCTTTGCCCAGAGGGAAGGTGGCAACCAAGAAGGAAGACATTTCCTTCCCTAAAATTGCTCCAAGGTCACGTCCTAACTGTCTGGAGTGAAGTCTGTGTGGACCAGAAACACTCTTTCCCTCGATGGGGGCAATAAAAGCCCCTCACAGAAGCTGGTTCCAGTTCTATTTCTCCTGCCTGGAAAAAAAAAATGGTGAATAGTTGTGAAACATTTCACAAATGAGAAAGTGATAAACTGATGAAAATATGTTTATTATATACATACATTTGATGAGACCTTGCTCCATCTGAGGATTTGACTGTTAGAAAACATTTCTTGGAGGAATAGAATTCCTTAGGCAGGAGCGTGGGAATAAATACTGCCGGGTCCTGCTCAGTCATCCGGCTACCAGGGCCAGCCTGAACAGCAGAGCCCAAGATGCAAAGGAGCCCAGCAGGCTACTGGAAAGACAACCTTAACACATGCCCATAGAGGATCATCCACCTTCCAGCTGTGCTGCGGGCATCTGATGGCTTTAATGAACACAAAAGCAAACCAACTGATCTTCACTCCACTCCTGCAGAATCCAACGTACCCCAGTTCTGCAGAATCCAGTGCACACCTCCAGCCTGCACTCCATGCTACTGTGACCATGTTTTTAGTTTTCAAAATACCTGCTTAAAATTCTTCCTATTTTCTTCAATAGCTTCTTCATTCAATTATCCATGTGTTCAACATATCAGATAATCTGTTGGTTTTTTTTCCTGCAACCTTCCTCCTGGAGACTTCTGCCCTCCTGCTCCAACCTGGACTGGTTGTCTGTTAGGGCTTTCATGTACTAGATTTGTTTCTGTGTTTGAATTACATCCTTGGAGAATTACACCCTCTAGTCACTTCTTGGGAAGGGGCCCATTGGAGATAAATGTTCTGTCTGTAAGATTCTACCCCAACCCTTGATAGTTTGGCTGGATATAGAATTCTGGGTTGAAAACTCACTTTCATTCAGTATGTTAAAGATTGTATTTCCTCTCTCCTAGTTTGGCTAACCATCATATTTCATTCTTCTTTCCAGTCTTTTACATGTGGCATAGTTTCTTATTTTCTCTCATAAAGCTTAAAGGGCCTTTATCTTCAGTGTTCTGAAATACTACGCTGATTTGCCTAAGGTGGGCCTTTTAAATTTCATTGTGCTGAACTCTGACTGGGTTCTTTCAACTTACGTGGGAAAACTCTGCTCTTTATTCCTAAAAATTTTTTTACTATTATTTCCTTGATAATTTTTACTGTTTTACTTTTTGTCCTCTGTTTTTTCTTTCTAGAATGCCCAATAGTCAGAAGTCAGACTTCTCTGTTACAGCTTGCAATTTTTAAATATTTTCTTTCCATCTTTCAGTCTTTTTATTTCATTAACTGAGAGATCAATTTAACTGTACCTTCTAATCCTTAAATTACATTTGTTATTTCTGCAACTCTACTTCGAATTTATAGAGTTTTTAATTGTTTGTTCTTTATGAACCTTAAAAGTGATGGCATCATGTTCTTGTTTCATAGATGCAATACATATTTGCCTCTCTGAAAATATTAATTACAATATTGTGACATTTTCTTCTATCCCTTGTGTGAACTTGGATACCTCAGAATTTCTTTACTTCTGATTTCTTGTTTAATCTCTGTCTTTCCTGTTGAGGATTTTCTTTTAATATATGTGAATCCTTTGCAGTCAGTTTTTATTTAAGAAGGCAACATTTTATTGAAGAATGCAACATTATTTAGGCCGGGCATGGTGGCTCATGGATGTAATCCCAGCACTTTGGGAAGTTGAGGTAAGTGAATCACCTGAAGTCAGGAGTTCGAGACCAGCCTAGCCAACATGGCAAAAACCCATCTCTACTAAAAATACAAAATTTAGCTAGGCATGGTGGCAGGTGCCTGTAATCCCTGCTACTCAAAGGCTGAGACAGGAGAACTCAGTGAACTCCAGTCATCACGCCAGTGAACTCTAGCGGGGGAGACAGAGTAAGACTCCACCTCAAAATAAATAAATACAACATTAAAAAAATAATAATTGACCAGAGGTTTCATGTACCTGAGAAAGCTTATTGACTGGTGGGTAATCAGGTGGCAAACCAGCCTTTTAGTGTGTTTCTGCATATTTTCTCTGGCTCCAGTTTCTCCAGAGATGAATTCTCAAGTCCTCCACCTTTGATTTATGGGTTAGAAGCCTGCTGATGCATTCTGGGCAAGCAAAATGCTCTAGGCCATCTTAGTGTACATTTACCTAGGCTTTCAGTTATTCTACCTATTTTTTTTTTTTAATTTTGTTTGCAGCTTATCACCCTGACTCTGCTAACTTGGCCACCTCTTCTCTTCTAGCTTTCTATTTTAATATATTATTGGTTAAGCTCCACAGATGGCTTCCAGTTTCAGCAGCGATGAAGACTGCATTTTGGTTTCTCATTCTTCTGAACATTTGGAAGTGATTCCCAAGAAGAGAAGGGGAAAGAAAAACACTCTGATGTCTTAATTCTGGAAAGTCCTATGCTGTGGTTTAATTAATATTTGTCTTTATATTTGATTCATTCTTTTCACTTAACTAAATTTATTCAAAAAGGAATATTGATATCACAGTGGCAAGTGGCAAATCAAAAAGAAAGTTTGAAAATAAAGAACAAATAAAATAATATTATGAAGGCTAGCCAGCTGTTGCTGCTTGCCTATGGTTCTGGGTTTGGGGTCTGCTCTTTGTTAAAGAGACAGCCTTGCAATTGTTAGAAAGATCTTGCTAATGGCAAGAGCTATAAACACCAAATTGTTACATTTTCCCTTTGTTCAACAGACTAGAAAAATAACTGACAATGTGAATAACTGACCCAGTGTGTAATAACTCCAGGTTATTTAGCCCTCTGTTCCTCTCTCTACACCTCTGCATAGCTAGCTTCTTGTCACCGTTTAGGTTTTGGCTCAAATTTCTTCTTCTCTAAGAGGTCTCCCTGACCAGGCCCATGAATGTAGCTCCCAGTCATATCCCACCACCTTGTCTTATTTCATTCATTAGCACTTGTATTGCCATTCAAATGACCCTGTTTGTTTACTTATTCATGTCTGTTCCACACCCCTGCTAGAATGTAAGTTTCAAGACCGCAGGGACTTTGCTCCCAAGCACCCAAATACCCTACAGCTAAAACAAAGTTTGTTGCAAACAGATGCTCAATAAATATCTCAGAATAATTACTTTCAGTCTTTTAAACATTCCCAGCCCTCCAGGAAAACTACTTTCCCTCTCTCTCTCTAGTTTTGTCTCCTCTTCTCTCATTCTCCCCCTTTGCCATCAGGTTTCAACCACTGGACTCACTCCCACGTGAGACAGAATAAAACAAGTCTCAAATGGTGTTTGAAACCACGTTGAAATGTGTTGACAGCCCTCACGCCATCTCGAAACATCTCTTGTGAGGGTCGCCATCTCAAAATGGCAGGTGCTGATCAATTAGGTAGAAATACTCTCCTCTGTAAAAAGTAAGAAAAAAGTGATTTAAAGGCCCAATGGTATTTTTGGCTGACGTAAGCATAACCAATTTAATCACAAGACAAAATGGAAAGAAAATGAATGCCATTAAGAGTCACGTTTTCATGTTGCTAAAACAAAAAATCAATTTAGAAAAAAACAGCAAATTTATGGTACATTTTAGTTTTCCTTCATAGTTTTTATTTTATTTAAATAAAGGGCTTAACATTGAAAAGTAGACAGAGATTCCATTAAATTTTAGATATTCAATTATTCTTCTAAAATGAAATGATCTAACTTTGTCCGGATAGCATTCCCAGATGGAAATTGTTATGGGAGCTGAGTAGTGTCCACCCCATGAGATACCACATGGGATCTCATATTTGCTCAGTCCTCTCCTGGCCTGCAACACTTATTTATGCTGGCCTTTGTAAGATGGAACCATTTCAGAGAAGGTGTTAAGTACTAAGTCTTACTCCTCTCCATATCCCGTACAAGGCTGAGTTCAGTAGTAGGCATAGAGTAGGTGCTCAGTAAATAATTATAGAACAGTTGGATAAAGTTTCCTGCATTTTCCCACTCTGTCACAATCTATTGACTCTCATGTATTGTACTTTTATGAAAATTTCAAATTTCTCAGCATGAGGGATTCCCCTTAATCAATGAGGTATCTCCCTAAATTTGTTTACAAAAAATGAAAATGTTTTTTTAAAAAAGGAAGGCTTTAACAATTACTCTGTTTCTAGAAGTAGCCTGGCAAATACTTTGATACAGAAGAAGTTTTCTTCCACAGCAGTAAGTACTTTATTTCCTTTCTTATAAATAAATATAAAATTTTTCTTAATAGGTAAGTATGCCCACTCATGATCAAATCATGAGATTATTCTGCATCTCGTGGCCAGAGGCTCTCCCAAACAAAGGTGTGGCCCAATGATGGCATTTCCACGGTGACTACAGGAGTCTCTAGGCTCTGTGCATGCTCCATGCAAGCCAACTCCTCTTATATAACTAAATAGAAGGTCACACAGGTTTGAAGAGGTGGAATAACTGCAGGTGATTACAGAGGGTTTTTTTTTTGAGACGGAGTTTCGCTCTTGTTACCCAGGCTGGAGTGCAATGGCACAATCTCGGCTCACCGCAACCTCCGCCTCCTGGGTTCAGGCAATTCTCCTGCCTCAGCCTCCTGAGTAGCTGGGATTACAGGCACGTGCCACCGTGCCCAGCTAATTTTTTGTATTTTTAGTAGAGACGGGGTTTCACCATGTTGACCAGGATGGTCTCGATCTCTTGATCTCGTGATCCACCCGCCTCGGCCTCCCAAAGTGCTGGGATTACAGACGTGAGCCACCGCACCTGGCCTCAGAGCTTTTAAAAAATATTAGCCAGAGATAAAATGGGCTATCATCCTTTTCCAATAGAATAAGTCTCAGCTATTGAGATAATGTACAAATCTAGTTAAAGTAATTTCAAAGAAAAATGATTTGGCAAACATCTGGAAATGTCAGAATGTTCTCTTTATTTCTATTTTTTGAGACTGAGTCTTGCGCTGTCACTAAGACTAGAGGGCACTGGTGCAGTCTCAGCTCACTACAACCTCCACCTCCTGAGTAGCTGGGATTACAGGTACACGCCACCACACGTGGCTAATTTTTGTATTTTTAGTAAAGATGGGGTTTCACCATGTTGGCCAAGCTGGTCTTGAACTCCTTATTTCAGGTGATCCTCCTGCCTTGACTTTCCAAAGTGCTGGTATTACAGGCGTGAACCACTGTGCCCTGACCCAGAATGTTCTCTTTAATGATACATCTTTTCTCATGAAGGTGAATTTGTTCACTGTTCTTCTGAAGATTGAGCTGCAATCCAGGAGGTTTGTCTCCACTTTGCGACTGTGGTACATGGAATAAGGCACAACAGTTAAAACTAATAAGAGCCAATGAAATGTTGCAAGTGATTGGCTCTTATATATAAAAATAGAGCCAATTCAAAGAGATCAATGGAACAGCCTCACTCTCACTAATTTGCCTGTTTGAGTGAAAGAGGATGTGGTTATGATATACCAGAATTACACATCATCCAAGCCCAGCTTATCTTTGCCAGAAAAGTACTGATTGTTTCCAGTATGCTATTATTCATCCTGTTCTGTTCCATTACTATAGAGATTAGCTTCTTTGACAAATTTTTTAACATTAGTCAAAACCTGATTTGTGACATTCACGTATATCCCAACAGAAAACAAAACGTTAAAAACCACTGCTCTTTTTCATAATGGCAGAGCATTTGCCAGTTTTCTTTCTTTTTTTTTTTTTTTTTTTTTTACATTATGCATTATGTTATTATGTCCCTTGTGGAAGAATCTCTGCAATAAATTCCTCCAATAATTTAATGCCAGGAAAAATGCTCCTCTCCAGACAAACGTATGCTTCCTTTTGATCAGATCATAGGAGATGATCCACGAAGTTCATCTTCTTGGTCTTTTTAATCCATCTGCCAGCAAGCTTGAAGTTTCAGATCTAACATCTTTGCACAGCTGAGTATAGTGAAATGCCCCCCTCTAGTGAATGAATCATGATGGGTCCAAGCCAGATTTGAGAATCCCATTCTCCTTTCTTGGCGACTGCTGTAGGGCCGAACATGTGACCCAGTTATGGTGAATGAGTCATAAAGAGAAGGCTGCTGAACAGCCTGAAAAGAGATTTCCTCCTTGAGACATGAGCAAGGAGAAAATCAGCCCCATTCCCTGCTCCCAAGCCTTCTTTCTTTTGGATGAGGTTTTTGTGTGGCTGCTAGGGCTGGAGCTCTGGCAGCCATCTTGAAACTATAATAGGACACTTCCAGGGAAGCCAATCCTGGAATTCAGGAACTGCCAAACACCCCCAGGAAACCTCTGGGCTTCTTGCTATAGAGAACAACAAATATCCTACACTTTTAAGCTGTTTATATTCTATTTCTTGTAGTCAAAAATATGTTAACCATTAGTTACTTTGAATAATGTATATCAAAACACTTTGAAAGGCTGTGGCTCATGCCTGTAATCCCAGCTATTTGGGAGGCCAAGGCAGGCAGTTCACCTGAGGTTAGGGGTTGGAGACCAGCCTGACCAACATGACAAAACCCTGTCTCTACTAAAAATACAAAAATTAGCTGGGCGTGGTGGCGAACGCCTTTAATCCCAGCTACATGGGAGGCTGAAGCAGGAGAATCACTTAAAACTGGGAGACAGAAGTTGCAGTGAGCTGAGATGGCACCACTGCACTCTAGCCTAGGCAACAGAATGAAACTTCATCTAAAAGAACAACAACAAAACACTCTAAAAATTTATAAAAGGATGGTAATTACAGTGGTCTCCCTTATCCCTGGTTTTTCTTTCCATAGTTTCAGCTATCTTTGGTGAACTGTGATTGAAAATTATTACCATATTTTGCAAAAGAAAGAAAGACTGCATTCACATAACTTTTATTACAGTATATTGGTGTTTGGGGGGTATTTTTTATTTTGGGGCATAGGGTCTCACTCCTCTCCAAAGCTGGAGTGCAGCAACATGATCTCAGCTTACTGCAGCCTCGACCTCCTGGGCTCAAATGATCCTTCCACCTCAGCCTCCTGAGAAGCTGAATCCACAGTCATGTGCCACCACACCTGCTAATTTAAAATTTTTTTTAGAGACAGAGTGTTGTCACGTTGCCCAGCCTATCTCAAACTCTAGGCCTTAAGTGATCCTCCCACTTTGGCCTCCCAAAATGTTGGGATTGCAAGTGTGATCCATCATGCCTAGCCCAGTATATTGTTATAATTATTCTATTTTATTATTAGTTATTGTTGTTGATCTCGTATGTATCTAATTTATAAATTAAATTTTATCAAAAGTAGTATATATAAGAAAAAGCATAGTGTATATGGGCTTTAGTTGTCTCTCACTCAGGTTTCATGCATTCACTGGGGGGACTTAGGATGAATCCCTTGTGGATAAGGGGAGACTATTATGTTTATTCCCAGGATATCTATTTCTCCTGTTGTCCCAAATCTTCTTGACTCCTAGCTTTTAGTCTCTGTTTTTCCTATGCTGGTTATTTATTTACTTATTGAGACAGAATTTCACTGTTGTTGCCCAGGTTGGAGTGCAGTGACATGATCTTGGCTCACTGAAACCTCCACTTCCCGGGTTCAAGCAATTCTCCTGCCTCAGTCTCCCAAGTAGCTGGGATTACAGGCACCCACCACAACACCCAGCTAATCTTACATTTTTAGTAGACGAGGTTACACCATATTGGCAAACTCCTGACCTCAGGTGATCCGCCCACCCTGGCCTCCCAAAGTGCTGGTATTACAGACATGAGCCACTGTGCCCAGCTTCCTATGTTGTTTTAAGTGATTTTATTAAAAAGCAGCTCCAGTAAGCATTGTGGTGGTGATGGTGGTGATGGTGGTGGTGGTTGTTGCTATATAGCAGGTACTATTCATTGACTATTTACTACACTTGGTATTGTGCTAAGTGTTTTATGTACACTGTCTCATTTCGTCAACACAAGAACCCTATAGGGAGACACTATAATCATCCCCATTTGTAGAAGAAAAACACTGAAGCTCAGAAAGGTGAGAAAAATCGCCCAAGTTCATACAATCAACAAGTGGCAACGCTGAAATACAGAGTTTAGTCTCAATGACACCAGAGGCTCTACGTTCAACTGAATTCTCAAATCCCACTCGTTTGGGAGATGTAAATAGCAAATCAATCAATCAATCAATATCAATAAGAAATATATTTATTAGGCACTAAGTCCTCCTGATTGTTGTTTTTTTTTGAAACAGGGTCTTAACTCCATCTCCCGTGCTAGAGTGCAGCAGCACAATCATGGTCCACGGCAGCCTTGACCTCTTGGAGTTAAAGTGATCCTCCCATCTCAGCCTCCTGGGTTGCTGCAACTATAGGCACACACCACCATGCTCAGCTAATTTACAGAGACGAGGTCTCATCATGTTGCCCAGACTGGGACACCAAGTCTTTTTAAGATTCCTAAACAAAGCAGGATTTATCCACTGATTTTAAAAAGGCTCAGCCTGTTCAAATTTGTACTGTTACCATATTGGACGCTAACAATTCTTACCATTGTGCTTCTACTGTTGAAACTTGGCTACCTATTGAGAAGGTCAGGTAGAACCTATGAGATAGGAAGGGAGAAATCAAGACATTTGCAATGGGAGAAAGAAAACAAAGAAGAAGAAGGTAGCTCAAGTTCACCATTTCCACATAAGCCCCAAATGACACAATACAAATCTCAGAACTGGTTAAGGTCACCTGGCAGTAAATAAAATGATCGCTCCACTGACATCACAATGACTATTCTTTGGCATAGCTGATGAACCCACCTGGTATACACGGCTTTTGAGAACATATCAATTAGCTCAGTTACTACTGACTTGACAGGAAACCCTTATCATAAGCAGGATGACATGGTATATTCAAGAAGGTGCTGAGAGAGAAGTTTTTCCATCAGCCTCATCTGAATCAGAAATACTTCCCCAAAGAAATGCTTACTTTTCAGCATGTCAGCCTCCATCTCAACAGACAAAGAGGTGAAAGCTGGAGTCATACTGAGTGGGTCTGAAATTGTCTACTGTGCTAAGGTCGTGTCCTCATCTCAGTGGGTGCTGTCATTCAGTTTATCATCTACTTTCCTCAAGAAGAATTGCCAGCCGTGGAGAAATAGGAGGATAGAGACTGGGGGAAGTTGAGATTCAGAAGCTTTAAGCAAAGGCAATGGGTAAGATCTAGTCCCTTGCCTCTAGAGCTAATGTCAGGGCAGCCCTTGGAGGCTGAGCCAGTGGCAAATGCATGGTCAAGTACCCAAAGGGCTGAAAGGCAAAAAGGACACCCGTGGCCTCTTCAGATGGTGCTAAGGAAAATACGCACAAGGGCTCATGCTAACAACGTCACCTAGGCTTCAGAGACTACAAGAGAGAAAAGCAGGATGTACACTGGGGAGAAGGTTCTGGAAGCAGCTCTTGTCCTGGGCAATAGTCCTGGCATAAGGATGGTCTCCTAAAATGATCTGGTACAATCCAGAGTGTGGGTAAAACTTTGCACTGGGGAAGCAACAAGGTTCTGGATTCCTCATAGGAAAACATCCTTAAATGAGTCCAAAAATATATATTTCATGTGTTTCTTATTATTGAGGGTTCAACCAAACCTCCAGCCATCATGATTTTGTGAGAAGGCCTTTCTAGGGTGAAAAGCCACTTCCCCAGCCTGGACTCCCACCCAGCCTTTTTCATAGTGTCTACCCCAGTCCTTCCAGTTCTTGTCACCTCCAAGAACCAAAAGACAAGGCTTGGCCAAGCCACCTTCCACCCCAGGTTGGCCATTGACTGCACTGGTCATGAATGTCATGGGTACCATGGGCAACCAGGAACAAGAGTGTTCAAAGTCGCTTCTGTTATTCTCTGCTTAGGTCAAGCAGAGGAACTCTTGTGAGTAATTCATAAAGTGCCTATACTCGAAGGTATTGCACAATCTCATTACCATTAATTTTTGCATATTTAACTACAGTTTTTAATTAGATGGTATTTTATTATTCATGCACATAATTTGAGTCCAAATCAGACTGCTCTCTTGGAAGAAAGAAAAAAGTGAGGGGGGTGGATTCTTCTCAGTCGAAAGTTGGTATTGCTGTTCCTTCTTCACTGGCGATTGTGGCAGCCTTTAAGTCTATAATGGTTGTCTTTTAATTTTGCTAATAGCTATCATGTTATGTACCTTTATAAATTTGTTAAATCCAGAGTGCTGGGAGTTGTCTCTGTATGCGGTAACTGTAAATAGTTTGTTCTGTTTGGTTTGCACATACAAACTGTTTGCTCAAGCTCCTTGATGTATTATTAAAATGGGTAATGGGCCCCTGGGAAACCATCTAGTTATATGCCTTCATTTGCAGAATAAACCATGCGTTGTTTTCATCTTTACTCATGATTGTTAATGGCACTGATGATGAGAT
Organism: Callithrix jacchus; assembly: GCF_049354715.1. Taxonomy (NCBI): domain Eukaryota; kingdom Metazoa; phylum Chordata; class Mammalia; order Primates; family Cebidae; genus Callithrix; species Callithrix jacchus. The sequence continues at coordinate 12,428,070 of NC_133521.1, read as the reverse complement.
GGGTGGATTTTTTTTCTCCACTGCCTTTATCAGCACTGTTTTATTATGCAGGCAAAATGGCCAGGCTGCTGATTTTGTCTAAGGTTTTCAATTAGTCATTTGACTGAACACATCTGTGCTGGCATCCACCCAGAGCTGGACTGCAGCTATTACCGGTTTACACCTGCCGAACCATGGCCGTAAACGCGGGTGGAAATAAACCTAAATTGGCCTTTTAGATACGGTTGAAAAGTTGTAATGTTGCAGTGTTTTATAGCAGTGTCAGGAAGGTGTGAACTTTTCCATCTTAAGACCTAAGAACCTGCCACGATATTTCACTCCACTCAAATGACTCACTTATAGGTTGGTTATTAATATCTGTTTACCGTTTTGCAGCCCTGAAGTCTTAATCAGCTGACGTTAAGTAGGTAAGATTATATTTGTACTGCAGCAGGGAATGGTCGAGGTTTAATTGTGTTGGTAAACAGAGCACAGTGGCTGCCTTGGAATCTCTGCAGATGTCTCAGAATTATTCAGAAGCAATTTGGAACGTGACTGCTACATCTTTCACTGAAATGAAAATTGCTTCATGGCAGGGCAGAAGCCTTGGTGCTCGAACTGGAGGTGCAGTGATAACGTTAATACCCCGAAGAATCTTTCACTTATCCCAGAGGAAGAAGACTGGCCAAAGTTCTGCAAGATGAACCACGATGTGCTCCATGCTAGGTGCTAGTGTTTTCTGAGAGAGATTGTTCTTGCTAAATATCAAGAAATCCCCTTTGCGGGTCCTCAGGAGCCCCAAGAGGCAGGCTGCAGAGAGCAGTAACCAGGTCACTGAGAAAGAACTCAATTTTGGATAACGGAATTCAGGGATGTTTTTGGAAGCAGCAAGATTTCTGTTGGATCCAAAGGATTCACTAGGGACTGGAATAAAAACACTTCTCTCACTGTGGGAAATCCCGAACAACATTTCATTCTCTCAGGATGACAAAAGATATTGGCATTTCAGCCACCATGGAGGTGTTTGCCCGAAAGCATCTCTGCCCCCAAGGGATTAAGCTTTTGTTAGTTTTACCGTGATCATGTGAATATCTATGGCCACCATATTCACCCCTCATAAACATCAGTCCCTCCGTGATGAACCCTTAAAATTTCATTTTTGTAGACAGACTCCCCATGCCACCTATTTTAGATGCCACCACTGATTATTTTCTTCCTGAATTTGTGAGTAAGGATCAAATCTTTGCCTGGGTTCGTAACAGCCTGGTTCATTTCTCTGAACTTTATTCTCTGTCATTGTTTGCTTGTTGTTACTTTTTCAGTTAGTATCTGAGATGCATCTCAGCCAAAGCTAATCATCATCATCATCATCGTCACCATCACCCTCATCACCTCATCTCATCTCACATTTATTGAGACTATCTAGCAACACTAAGCAACAAACCCCGTGAAAGATACACCATTCTAAGAGATTTGCTGGCACTAATACCTTTAAACTTTATAACAATAGTTATGGTACCTATAAGCAAGATACTATTATTGTCATTCCCAATTTGCAGATGAGGAAACTAAGGCACAAAGAGGCCATGCCCATGATCAGAAAATTGCCCATGATCAGACTATGAGAAAAAGAAGGAGCCAAGATTCAAGGCAGACAATGGGAGTCAGAACTCATAATTCTAGCTGTTAGTCTCTTAGAGTTTCTCAAGCCATGGGATTGGCATAGCAAGCTGAGATCTGAACAATCATGGAACAAGAGTTCCATGGGTTGAAACCTTCTTTTAAACCTTGTCTCTTTATTGCTGGATATTTAGATTGTTTCCAGTGTTTTCAATGTTTTAATAAATACGATTTTACCCATCTCTGTGGGTACATGCGGACATATTTAAAAGTGATTTTTCACAATCACAGGGCACACACACTTGAAATTTTACTAGATATAACCAAATTGCCTTCCAAGGTCATTGAACAAATGTATCTGGCATATGGGAATCGCTCTTTCCCCACCTCTTTGACAGTATTTTCATTCCATCAAATTCTTTAAGCTTTACCAATCCAAACGTACTTTTAAAAGTTAAGACTTTTAGCTATTCGTAAAATTAAACCCATGAACTTGCCATTGGGAAGTTAAGCCTTTCTCTCAGCCCCACATTCTCACACCCACCTCAGCACCCAAGAAAATAAAGATGCCCTATGTCCTTTAACATGTAAGTCGAGAGCTGGGTATGTCGGTTCATGCCTATAATCCCAGCACTTTGGGAGGCTGGAGGATTGCTTGAGCCCAGGAGCTCAAGATGAGCCTGAGCAGCTCCTGCCCCTGTAAGACCCTGTATCTACAATTAAAAAATAAATTAAATGGGCGTGGTGGCACATACTGTGATCCCAGCTACTTGGGAAGCTGAGGCAAAAGAATTGCTTGATCCCAGGAGTCGATGTCACAGTGACCTATGATTTATTTACCACTGCGCTCCAACCTGGGTGACACAGCAAGACTCTGTGTCTTAGTTAAAAAAAGAAAAAAGTCCAAACAATGATTCTTTTCTCCTTTTGTTGTATCAATCCACTTCCAAAATAACTAGTTTTACAACAGCATTTTGCAGCCTCAAAATTGCAGCAATGGCACGTTGAATTGGGAAGTAGTATAATAGTTAAGTGCGAAGGCTCTGAAGTTAGACTGCCTGAGTTCAAAATCAGGCTCACCTTTTTAGCTGCAAGGCCTTGGTAAGTAATCCTTACTACATCTCAATTTCCTCACCTGTAAAATGGGAATATTCATATAACACCAGTCTCATAAAGTTGTTGCAAAGACTAATGATTAAACTGAGTAGGCACAACACTTGGAAAAGTGCCTGGCTCATAATAAGTGTCTTGTAAGTTTTATTCACTGTAAACTTTACAACTGGACCTACAGGCTAGCGAATGTGTTTCTGCCTCTTGCTTTAGATTTTTTGCAAAAGCACCTTTTAAAGATTGTAGTATCTGAAATAGCAAGAACCATTACAGTTGTTGAGCCCAATCTTTCTCAATTACCATGAGTGACTTGGGTGCAAGGGTCACTCTGATCCCCACTACCTACTTAGTGCCTGATACACAGCAAGTGCTCAGTAAATGATAGCCAGATAGAGGGGCAAACATGCATGTCATGCATGGCTCATTGGCCTCAGCAGGCAAACTTTGCAGTCCCCAGGCTCAACTCACTGGATCAGAATCACTTGAGTGGAGCCCTGGAATCTGCATTTTTGAATACTTTCCCTGGTCATTTTTGACCTTAGGTGTGAGACTATAGATAATTCTGGCTCTAGAGAAAATTATTTCTAGTACTTGGCATGGTTCCTTACACACAGTATTCAATAAATATTGTTGGTTGAATCAATTAATCATCCCAGGTAGTAGTCATAGGATTTTCACACTCACAGGGCCCCAAGAGATGGAGGCTCATCAGACCCTTTCAGCCACAGTTCACGTGATGTGACTCTCACAGCCTACATTCTGATGCCACACTGGGCTCCCAAGAGAAGGAGGCAGAAGTCCCTCTGGATGATGTCACTTCTATTGCTCCTCCAGGGAGCCTCAGGGCACCTGCTATGACCCTGGAACCTGCTTTCATCCTGAAAATAGCTGGGACCTCCAAAATTCACAGATACCATACCAGGCTAGAGGGAACATAGTCTACAGTCCAAGGTCAAGCTCACCTCAGCAGCCACTCTATCACTCTGTGTGGCCTCATCAGATTTCTTAAGCTCACAGACTGTGGCTCAGGATCTAGTGGTTCCTCCTGCCTTTCTGCAGTCGCATCTGTGACCGTCACTTTCTCCCTGGACTGCAGAGCTCCTGGTCCCTGGCTTGGTTTTCACCATTGCCTTTAATCCTGCGCTCCCCAGTGTCACATCCCACCTGCACTCACTCCAACCTCCCTCCAGACCCTGCCTTAGCTGGGGAGTATTGAGCTCCCAAGAACTGAGTGCCAGTGTAGTTCATTCTAATGAAAGCACTCAATAAATATTTGGGGATGGAAGGTAGGGTTGCTAAGCTATATTCATGTTTTTAATCACAGTTTTGCTTTATATTTTCGTTTTCATTGATTTGTTGATTTTTTTTTAAAGACAGGGTTTCTCTCTCTTGTCTAGGCTGGAGTGGTGACATCATCACTCATTGCAGCCTTGAACTCCTGGGCTCAAGCAATCCTCCCTCCTTGGCCTCTTGAGCAGCTAGGATTCCAGGTGTGTGCCATTACACCCAGCTAATTTTTAAATTTATCTTTCTTTTTATAGAAATGGGGGAGTCTCACTATGTTGCCCAGGCTGGTCTCAAACTCCTGGCCTCAAGGAACCCTCCGGCCTTCACCTCCCAAAGTGCTGGGACTACAGGTGTGAGCCACCATGCCTGGCTGGTTTCGTTTTATAAACATTATTTCCACTGGTGGAAAAAGCAGTCATCTCTTGAAGCTGTTTTCAAAATATTGAGGATTTCTGGACTGTGTTCAAATGAATATGAAATGGATGCTGCCATGAGGGCTGATGTTTCAGGAGTGCTTTTTGCTAAGGCAGTGAGTTTTGGGTGCGTATCAACTCACTGTAGCTTCACGACATCCCCACAGGCTGATAATAATTAACTATATCCATTCTATAGATGAGGAAACTTAGCCAGAGAACGATGAAATAAGTTGCCTTATGTTCAAATAGCTCATAGAGGCAGAGTCTAGATTTGAATTTGGGACATCAGCATCATGCACTATAGTCGTGGAAGGCACTGACGATTGGCTCACTCACACTTTCCATTCCCTTCTTTACCAGGTAAATGTGCCTCAATCAGTGGAGACAGAAACAGGAGTGTCCTTGCTGGAAGGGATGTCAGACCGGTTGGATTGGCCAGGGATGAAAAATTCCCCCTCCAGTCCCCACACTGCTGGCTGATGATGGCAGGAGATATTATGGAGAGGTACACAGGCTCAATCTGTGCCTTGGCTCCCCACAAGGCCTCCAAACCGAGATGGTCACCGGCTCCACTCAGGCCCCAAATTGGCTGCACACACCTGGGTCCAGTGAGCCTCCTTCCCTTCGTGTGGTAGTGGGAATGTACATGTACATCCCCAGCAGATGAAAGCTGGGGCCCAACAAAGGGAAAATGAAATTTCCCTTGAGCTATTTGCCCTGGCTGACTAACCCGAACCTTCCTTCTCAGGATGAAGAACAGCTCTGATGTTCTGATGTTGAAAGCATCAAAGGCTGATCCCCTCAGCTGAGCAGTGACACACAGTCGCTCGGCAGTCAGGCCTCCGGAGCTCACCATCCCCCTTCACCATCCAAAGTCTGGACCCTCTGAATCGACCCTGCATTATTAGCCAATATTCCACTCGCTAGACAATGGCTACCTGGGCTATTCCTTAGCTTGCATTTACCCCTCCTCCTCCTCCTCCTCCCCTGTCTACAAAGCCACCCTCTGACCCCTGCACCCCTGACAGAGACACAGACTTGTCCTTTCCTAAGCCCCTGTCCGCATCAGCTGCAAAGTTCAAAGCCTGTGGAAGGAGAGCCTCGAGAAATATACATCACATCCATTTCCAGAGGGCTGGAAAACATGGTTTGCCAGCAGCTTCATCTTTTTTTTTTTTTTTTTTTTTTTTTTTGCAAAAATGATCTGTGTTCACCATTGGCATTTCAACAATTCAGAAGGATATAAAGGAGAAAGTAGAGATTGCTACAGAGCCATTCACGGAGAGATTCCCTCAGTTAAGATTCTGCTGGTGAATGTATGACGCTCTGCCTAGCTTGGAACCCACTGTCAATGTGGCCCCGTCGCCTACTCTCCCCTCTCCAGGGGGATCGCGGCCACCTTTCCCACTTAGAGACTTCTTAAAGCATCTCTCTGAATTAAACATAAATTCTGAACCTCTTCCAAATGCTTTCCTTAAAACACAAGACCTGCATATGGGTGACAGCACAGTCTTTGATTCAAACTCTGCTTTTAAGCTAAATTGAACACTAAAAAGATGGCTGGGAACCAACTTCGGACAGCCACAGCAGCTTTCAGAGATAAGAACCTCTTTTTGCCATTTGGATAAAGCAAAAGCATGATCTCTCTGCCTCCTTTGTTTTTCGAAATTAATAGAGCTTTTCCAACACATCGCCCCACCCTACCCCCCGCCACTAATAGTGAACAGTCAAATCACGGCTTTTATTCCCAGCTCACTACGTCAAGTAAATAGAAGCTTACAGGATAGACCAGGGAACGATAAGCAATTCTCACTGCAGCGAATTCTTAATATATAAATTCATCCAGCAGCAGTTTAGTGTCTACTGGCAAAACCAGAAACAATGGGCCTGGCTCTGACGAGGTCAACCATCAAGGTTATCTATATTCAATTACTGGTATCTACAAACTTGCATAGCTGTCAGCTGGTCAGGGCCCAAATGAAAACTCACCATGCACTCAGAAAGCAAATATAGTTTCCGAGGAGAGCCTCAAATTAGCTCTGTGAATGACTTGGCTTCAAACGCACACGCAAGCCATCAGCCTTTGGGGACGTTTCTGCCAGCAGTGCCTCAATGTCTAAATTTGGGCATCATCTTATAAATCTCTGTTCCTGAAGTAGGAAAGGACTGGACTTGCTCCTTAACCCTCAGCAACGATAAATTATATCACTTAACAATAGATAAACTTAAGACACTTTTCCTGTACTGCGGCCCTATTGTGAGGTAATGCTAATCTCTGGAATCTCCCCTCTCTGGTCGGCACCACTAAAGACCTGTCGGTGGTGAAGAGACACAATAATTTGTTTTCTAACTCCTCCTCCGGAACCATATATCATGTGTGGAAACAAAGCTTCCCAACAACAGATATGTATCTGTTTCCTTTATCTGAGTGGCCCTTCCCATCAGGGGCAACTCAGAGAGGACATGTTTTCAGTATGACACTTCCCTGCCCCAGAAAGGGGGAACATTTCCTTCCCAGGCCCCGCTGGAAGTGGGGTAAAGGTTTGGGTCTCCAGGAGGACAGACAGCAGGCCTCCCAGAAAGGAGGGCTTTCTGTTCATTTCCACACCCCTCCATGGCTTAAATCACACCCCCATTCTTCCTGGCAGGTGCTTTTCAACCCAGGACCTTTTGGGGGGCCCCATGGAGATTTACTGACTGCATAAGTCAGGGTTAATCAATGCCGAGGTGATTTCTAAATTAGCTTGGGGAGGCCATAAATTGTGGGCCTGCTAAGAACTAGCTGTCTTTGATTTTCTCCTTGGGCTGGAAAGCTGAATTGTTACTCTCTCTTCATTCATTCCCTGCTTCATCCAGTATTTGTCACCTCCATGATCTTGGTAATAATCCCCTTGCCAGGACACCCTCCTGATTCTCTCCCAAGGCCGGTATGCCAGCCATGGGCTCACATAGTCTATTTGAGCAACAAAATGAAGGACTGTACATTCATCAATGCAATCTGTTTAGACCTACCAGGCTTCAGGACAGAGGGAAAACCAAGAGTATCTTCATAACAAACTATTTGACATGAGTTCATATGCAGAGGGAAAGGCACATGGAGCAAGGTCAGTCCTAACTTTCAACCAGGCCAGCACATGCTCCCACCTCCAATCTGGGCCCCTGTGTCCAGGCAGACAGAGCCACCATATATCCAGCTGCGCAGGTTTCGTACTGCACACAAGGCCAGATTTAAGGGGTGCCATTCACGTCATAGCCTTTGTAGATTTCTGTATTTGTTATGACAACTTTCTGGACAATGACAATAATGTGCTTTAATAAAATCATCTGGGCACAGTGGCTCAAACCTGTAATCCCAGCACTTTTGGAGGCCGAGGCAGGCGGATCACTTGAGGTCAGGAGTTTGAGACCAGCCTGGCCAACACGGTGAAACCAGTTTTTACTAAAAATATAAAAAATTAGCTGGGTGTGGTATAGCGTGCCTATAGTCCCAACTACTCAGGAGTCTGAGGCAGTAGAATCGCCTGAACCCAGCAGGCAGAGGTTGCAGTGAGCAGAGATTGTGCCACTGTACCCCAACCTGGACGACAGAGTGAGACTCAGCCTCAAAAAAAAATAAAATAAGAGAATCAGCATAGACACTTTTCTGACAGATGGAACTAAAATATCTTGAGACTGGGAACCTTTTCTAATCAACACGAAGGCACCATGGAGACTAGGGCAGTCCTGCACCAAGGAACACACTTCTTATCCCTGAAGCTACATGGCTACTCATAGTAGATCCCCTCCTCCATGTGATGAGATAATCTGTCCATGAGTCCAACTTCTCCTCCTTTGGGACCTCCTCGTCCATCTTTGTATTCCCAGCATAGAGCCTGGCTCATGAAAGTGCCTCATCCATGTTTGTTGGATTAAAATGAATTTATAAATTCTGTATCCTTCAACCCCTACTACATACAGTGCCTACCAGATAGCAGGTTTAAAGTGAATGTTTGGATGAATCAAACGAATTCAATCTATGATGTGGAAACCTCTCCATTCATCTAATAGAACACACAGACTATTAAAATGTGGCAGCATGGGCCAGGTGAGGTGGCTTATACCTATAATCCCAGCACTATGGGAGGCTGAGGCAGGTGGATCACTTGAGGTCAGGAGTTTCAGACCAGTCTGGTTAACATAGTGAAACCTTTTCTCTACTAAAAAGAAAAGAAAAGAAAAAATTAGCCAGGTGTGGTGGTGAGTGCCTGTGGTCCCAGCTACTCAGCGAGCTGAGGCAGGAGAATTGCTTGAACCCAAGAGGCAGAGGTGGAAGTTGTGAGCAAAGATCGCACCATGGAACTCCAACCTGGGCAACACAGTGAGACTCCATCTCAAAAAAAAACATGTGAGAGCATGAAAAATTTTCTCTTACAACCTAATGCTAAGAGCTTGTCCAAAAAACAACATGTTTCACTCCAGGTCTCAGGGGTCAGTGGGGAAGGAGGAAATGGCTGAGGCCAAGGTAAGGAGGACGCCTTTTGGCACACATGGCTGTGGCAGACTACGGGAAGACATTTCCTGTTCTTGTCTTAGGATTCTGGCATATGGTTTCTTAAAGTGTTGGAAGTGCTAAGAGAGCTTAAATGATGTACTTCACAAGTGGCAGAGTCAGCCTCCCAGCTAGAACTCCATGTTGGGGATTCTCTGACATCCGGCAAGCAATTCCCAGCAAGGGTGAACAATTCTGACGCCTCCTACTCCTACTGTTTGGGAAGTCCCAGTCCTGTGACCACCAGGCACTTTCTTCCCCTTTGAATTTCCTTGGAAACCCCCAGAGCACATACCACCGCTTTTCTGCCTGGGTTGGGAATATGATTGAGGCAAAGAAGTCAGACCTGGAATCTGAATAATGGGACGACATCAAACGCTAATTACTGGAGCATTAGTTCTTTACTTGGTGATTGCTAAACTAATGATTGTTCATTGGCAAAATTAATCCATAGGAGAACAGGAAAACGTAAAGAAGAAAATTGCCTGAAATCCCACCTTGTCCCTACCAGAGATTAACATGTTATTGAATTGGTCTACGTTCCTCCACACTGTTTCTGTGGTATTTGTCTATAGATGCCTCTGTTCACTGATGCATTACCCATCCAAACAGGGAAAAACAATGTTCATACCATGTTGCTGATTTTGTAACTTCATTTTCCATTGAATAACATATTGCAAACAATTTTCTTATCAATAAATATATTTTTACCTTATTTTCTAAAATACCTGAAAAGTATTTAGTTACATTGATGAACAGAAATGCATTTAACCAATTCCTAGTTTGATGGGCATTTAGACTATTTTCCTTTTTCTTTTTCTTTTTTTTTTTGGTTATTATACACAATGCTGTGCCAAAATTCTTTGTATGCATGTCTTTGAGCATTTGTCATTTGTGGAATTAACTTTTAATAGGAAAAAATAAAATCTGCCTTCAGACCCGATGTATGTAAAAGCCTCATTTATATACACACATAAACACACATACACATGACTATTTAATCAAAGCACATGTATTAAGCCCCCTACCGGGTCCTAGGCACTGTGATGAGGGCATGCTGGCAGGGTAGACATGAATCTTGCCCCCAATAGCTCACCATCTAGTTGGAATAATGGTATTTCGGATGAATGAAAGGTTTTGACAAACAATTTAGCCACAGAACCAAAGAATCTAGAGAAAATAAAGAAAAGAGGGAAGACGGAAGAGAATGAGGAAAGATCAAAGCCCATAAATTCCCTTGAGATAGAAAAGGGGCACCAGGAACAAAAAAGCTAAGGATTCATAATATTTATGAAGGCCTTTTATTTACTGAATGTCTGCTGTGCGCTGCTTTACAGCTTTAACTCATTTGGACCTCGCTGCCACCCTGAGTCAGGTGGTAATCAACCAATGAGAACTCCAGGACAGAGCAGGAGCTCAAACTCATGACTGACAAGCCCGGAAGCCTACCTCTTCCTCACTGGTTGCAGGGTGGTGGTGGTGGTGTGAATGCCATTGGCATCGGTGGTGATGATGGTGACAATGGTGGTGGCATTGGTGGTGGTTGTGGATGTGGCGATACTAGCAGTGCTGGTGGAAGCAGTGGTGTTAGTATTGGTGATGGTGGTGCAGGTGGTGGTTAATGATATTTGTGTTGATGCTGGCAGCATTGGTAAGGGTTGGTGGCAGTGACGGCCATGGTGACGGTAGTGACAGCAGTGGTATTGGAGCAGTGGTGATGGTGGTGACACGATTCTCGATGGCGGTAGGGGTCATGTTAACGCTGCTGGAGCTGCGGGTGTTGGTAATGGTGGTCACAGTGGTAATGGTGATGGTGGTGGTGGCAGGAAACTGTTGGAAAACACAGGCATTTGGACCATGGAAGCCCTAAGACTCTTCCAGCATAAGCTGAAATTCTAAACAATGATTAGGACCAGGGCAAAGCCAGAGGAAAGCCTGAGAAAATCACAGACTCTGGGGCTCTTGCCGACAACATCTCTGTTGATTGCTCTCTCTCCACTCTAAAGGAGAGCCACCTCACCTTCTGCCCCACCCAATAAAACGGCTCGGTAAATATAATTACTTGCACCGTCTAATCAATAGCGGATTGCTCCTGGCCCTTGCTTGTTCAATATCAGTGTCTGGGATCACAGAATCCTGATACTCCCCTCAAGATGTCAATTTCTGCTTAATGTTAGATAAACCACATCTATCAACCCCATCCATTAATGAGGTTTTATTGTATCATTAATAATACACATCTTAAAAAATATGTTTTTGACTAATATAACATGAAATATGAAGTTGAAAATATTCTACACTTCCCAGTCATATAACTCCCAATTGCCAATTGAACAACTCAAATCAATGTTGTATTAAGCAATCTCAGAAAGCGATTATGGAATTTGAGAGACAACCAACGGGTAGGCAAAGAGAAACTATTTTTCCATTGATTTTTCTGAGAGAGAGAGAATTAAAAACCAGTCTCCATCCATATTAAGAGGCCTGTTAGCGGAACTTAACTTGTAGCATTTATCACCTCCAAAATAGGTTACTTCTTTGCCCTGAGTTTGAGTCACAAGTTTCCAAGGAGCACTGGGCTCTGAGGTCTTTTCCACTCTCTTAGCATATGAAAACCAGAGCTCGGAAACACCGTCCTCATTAGAAACACATTGCCAATAGCACATGGCCAGGACGCCTGCTGCTGGGGTTCATCTGTACACACAATAAACACTGGGTAAGCAGCCTGATGCTGAGAGGAGCTTTCTCCATGTCAAATCCCAGGGCAGAAAACATTGGGGATGTCAAAGTGCATCACAAAACAAAAACAGCTGCAAGAAAACACAGACGACAAAGAGAAGTGTGCTCCAGTAATTAACAGGCCCAAGTGTTCTTGATCTAGAATGCCACATTTTAAAGAATTACCCCACTGTTTGTTCAGCCTATAAAGAAGTTGGCTCCACAGCCTTCATTTTCTTGTTAGAGGTACTCTTTCATTTTGGATCGAGCCGATGGTTAGTTCCCTCTGTCAGAGTTCGTGGCTCCTAAACAAACAGAAGAATCTGAGTGAGCAAGTGGTTGTCTGTAAATATTTCATTAGTAATTTGCCCTAACTTTCTACTACTTATTTCACCACTTATTTCTTTAGTAACATAATAAACAGCAAGTTTTTTCAGCAGAGGAAAGCTGTAATTTGGGATGCCACTCATACAGAAAGAGAAGGAGCATCTCTTCTGAGCTGGCGTGAAGGTGTGTGGGTTCTCACTGGTGGATCCCTGGTACCCTGGCTGGCCATGCCTGTGTGTTCTGCTGCTTGGAGCTGCGTGTTCAGCCCCATGAATGCTTGCATGCAGGTAAAGGCCTAGGGGAGTGTATGCATACACTTATACACACCAAAGACTCCTGGATCCTTAAGTTAAACCTGCACCACTTTATACACAGTTGTGTGATATGGTTTGGCTTTGTGTCCCCACCCAAATCTCATCTTGAATTGTAATCTGCATATGTCAAGGGAGGAACCTGGAGGGAGGTGACTGGATCATGGGAGTGGTTCCCCCATGCTGTTCTCCTGATTGAGTAAGTTCTCACGAGATCTGATGGTTTTATAAGTGGCAGTTTCCTCTTTCTCACTCTCTCCTGCTGCCATATAAGACGTGCCTGCTTCCCCTTCTGCCATGATTGTAAGTTTCCTGAGGCCTCCCCAGCCACGCAGAACTGTAAGTCAACTAAACCTCCTTCTTTTATATACTACCAGTCTTGGGTGTTTCTTTATAGCAATATGAGAATAGTCTAATACATGTGGATGGACACATTTTGGTCTCAAGGACTGTGACACTGGGCGTGGCACATGAGTGTGTCTTCCATTGTTCCTCTATTCAGTCTCAGAGAGAAACAGTGGTTATTTCTATCCAGAAACATCAAAGAAATCAACAAGCTACTCAACTTCACCAAACAGGCCTCTCTTTCTGTGGGCAAAGCCTGGATCTACCTCTTTCTCATTCTTTCTCTCTCTCTCTTTCTCTCTCCCTCCCTTCTTTCACCTCCCCTCTCTTTCTCTCAAAAATGAAATTAAAAAAATACTTTATCCTTACCTCCTCATTGGTTTTCTCTCAAATTTCATAGTCACTGTCTGAGATTGCTTAATATAACATTGATTTGGGTCTAAATGCCTATCTAATTTTGAATTCCTTCGATTCAAGAACTTTCTTTCCTTTTGTTTCCCTGACATATAAGTATTCCATTAAAACAAATTTCCCAAACAAAGGGTGGAGCCACCCTCTACCTCCTTCTCCTGAGTGTCTGTGGCTTCCTTAATCATATTTCAAAATCTTTTTCTATGATATCATTAGACCATAGAAATAACATTGGCAGCCTGGCAGATACAGCTTCAAACAAGAGCCCTTCTTCCAAAGCTATGGGAGAAGGTGAATAGCTTGTATAAGCTGGTACCTTAGTCAAACAAAGGGAAGATGCAAGATCATGCATTTGTGTTTATATTTGCAGGAAGGAACTGTTTAGGGTATGTGATAATTGGGCAGGAAACTGGAATCAGGCTTCTCACTCAATACTTTATATTGTTGAGTTATTGAGCTATGTGAATATGGTATCATTTCAAAAACTTAAAAGACAGTAAGTTTAAGAACAAACAATAAGAAACCATTGACTTGAACTGTTCAGCTGGCCTTTGGGAGTGGTATGACAATGATGCACAGAATATTTTTCATCAGAAAGTGGCAAAATTTTTAAAAATGGGTCAATGTATTTGGCATGGTCTGCTGAACTCGCCAATCAGCTAGGGGACTATTCTGCTTCCCAGTGACAGTTGACTTGGAGCTCTACAGAGACAGCCTGAGAGAAATCCTAATGCAGGGTCACCTAGGACAACATGTTTCCAAGTATGGAGGCCACTGGGAGGGGGAAGGGTCTGAGCCAAGGAACCCATAGTAGAAATCGCATGCAGGGATGAAAATTTGGGAAACTGAGGCAAGGCACCTAGAGAGAGGTTTTCAAGTGGTGTCCATTTTCTTGTTACCGTCAAGTATGACAAACTATTTTGAGAAGCTGGTTTTAATAATAAATACTCTCTCCCAACAAAAAGTCAAATGTGGTTGTTTCCACCCTGCAGGGCAGTGTAGGCCACTGTCTCAGGTCTCCAGGAGGGGTGCTTGCCAAGGGCATAATTTAGCTGAAATTAAGGATCTATCTGAACTCCAGCTGCAGACCAAGCAGCCATTAAAGAAAAGCAGCCGTTCCCTCTGCTCTTTCATTTTCCTTATTTTTGTCCGCCCTCATCCAAAACACCACCCTCTATTCTGTTTTTCTTCATGAATCCCATGTGGACAAGAGAAGAGTTTACTGAAGACACACAACAAGCATTTTTCTTTCTCTCTCTCTTTCTTTCTTTCTTTCTTCTTTCTTACTTTTTTTCTCCTGTCTTAAAGCAAAATTTCAAAAACATGTCTCAGTTTGTTTAGAAGCAGCAAGATGATTGATTCACGTTATTTTTGACGGCTGCTGCACACACCTGTGTGAGGAAGAAGAAGGCGGAGAAAGTAAAAACGAAACAGTGGACTCATCAGCTGGAGCTGGTATTTGTGTGTAAGTGATACAAAGACTAAGCTGGGTAGTTCAATAGTAAAATAGGCCAGTTTCACGGCTGCTGCCATTAAGAAAATAACACTAATACAAGACACATGTGGGTGCTGGCCAGGATGTGTCCCCAGAGCTCCTGGACAGCCCAAGCTGGGGATCAAGACTGAGAGCTCACCCCTAGCTCACAACCTTTGCTGTCATCCCAGGTCAAAACCTGGTAATGTAATTTTCTGCCAAAGTGGGGGAATCCATGTGTTCCCAATGACCCATCGGGAGGTTTTGTTTTGATCCATTAGATCGTGGCATCATTGACCTTTAAAGTTTGAGATCTTTAGGTTTTACCTGGCCCTTTTTCAGAGTAGTCCAGAGAGGTTAAGTGACTTACCCAAGTCACACAGTGAAGCCACAGCAGCATCAAGACCAGCACCTTGATATTAACAGCTGTGTTGCAGTCACTGTTGCCAAAGAAGTAAAACAAACCACACAACACCTCTACTTACGCACTATACTTGCTTTGGGTATCATCCTAATTCTGAGAGACTGCTAATGAGAATGCGTCCTCAAACATCAAAGCGCTACACGAATGAACCAAAAACTCATATAAAAACAATGACAAATACTATTTGGGATTCCTCAACTTGTGATTGCTGCTTCCTTTTTGAAGCCAATTCTCTTAATTTTGCTCATGTTTTGGGTCTCAGCTTGAAGGTCACCAGTCAGGAGACTGTCTCTACTGACCCAAGCCAAAGTTACCTTCTCCTACCACTTCTAGCCCCATCCTGTTGCCTTTCTTGTTTCCTTACCAGTCTGAAATGATCGTGGTTATTCATCTGTGTACTTATTTACTGTCATTTTCTCTTTCTGGAACGTAAGATCTGTGAGGACAGCGATCCTTGACCTTGATCATTTTGTTCAATTCCCAGTGCCAGGCACATAGTAGGGGCTCAGTGTATATATACATACATAAAGATGAATATATAGATACATATATATGTATACATGTATATTGCACGTATGAATGAATTCCACTGTGGATTTAACTTCTCCTTCCCTAAAACCTCCATGCTTTTTCTTTTACACACCTTACGGTACTAGCATTCTGCGTGACACACTTACCCCATCCCACCCATCTAGCCCCTTCTACTAGACTGAAAGGCCTTTGAAAGCAGTCGTGTTTGCACCTGCAGCAGTGCTTAGAATCATGCCCTGCCCATGCTGGTTCTAAAATTCAACTGAGGCAGGAACATAGATAGATCAAGAGGTTTTGGAGCTTCCCCGTAAAATACAAGTCAACTCGCCATTTCCAAGCCACTGGGCTAAAGGAAGGCATGCATTTAAACACAGAGTTTCCATCACAACTAATTCATGCTTTGGTCTCTCCCTTTCTTCTGGACTTGAAGCTAGGCACAGCCAAAATATGGTGTTAAACAAAGATATCTTGGACCAAATTCTTGTTTGCGTCTCCTCAACAGCTACTTCCAGCTGGCTTTGTTTAAATGATCATGGGATAAAATTTCATCACAATCACCAGCGAACGTGACGAAAGACTGCTTCATCTATCCTCTCCAGGGCTGCTGTTCAGAAGTCCCTGAGCCCAAAAAGGGACAGAAGACATTGAGGGAGGGAGTCATCACCCCAGTGGAGAGCCCCACCCTCAGGCAGCCAGGTTACAATGTGGGACCAAAACTGCCCATGTAGAGGTGAGAGCAGTGTCATTGGAATCAGATTAAGCTGAGTTCTAATCACAGCTGTCTTATGCATGGGCTGCTTGACTCTGGGCCATGGGACATCAGTTTCTCATCTGGAAAATGGGTATAATAATGTCTTACATGGCTGATCAGAAGCATGACTGTTTGTAGAATGCCCGGAATAGAGTAGCCACTCAACAAAAGGTAGTTCTTGCTGCTCTTCCCAGTGCTGTTTATCTACTACTGTTCCTTTGTGTTTAAAATCCAAACCCGTTTCTGTATCTGCCACCCTCAAGCAGTCCCACCTATGGTCCTTAGCACTCACTGTTACTTCCACTTGGGTTGCTAGCCCCACTTTCCCTGCCTCCCACCATGGCGTGGCTGGTTCTCATTTCATCACTGGGCTTTCACCGTAAATGTCATTTCTCAAAGAGGCCTGCTCCAATGACCTCATCCAAAGGAGCCACGCTCCAAGCCCTTTCCACCACGTTATTCCACTCCGCATCCTTCATGACTCCTCAGCCTCGGACACTGTCCCATTCGACATTGATTCTCTTCCCCTTGGGCGCCCGTAGCCT
The DNA here is from genome assembly GCF_049354715.1 of Callithrix jacchus. Classification (NCBI taxonomy): domain Eukaryota; kingdom Metazoa; phylum Chordata; class Mammalia; order Primates; family Cebidae; genus Callithrix; species Callithrix jacchus. Next base: position 12,411,293 of record NC_133521.1, on the reverse strand, counting down.
GTGAGCTTCCTAAGAGCCAGGGCCTTCTTTGCTTTTCTCACTGCTGTATCTCAAGCACCTGCCACATAGTAAGTGCACCATAGAGACGTGTTGAATGCAGGCATGGGTAACAAATACACCTACATGAAAACAGTCCCCCAAAAAGGCCGGTAAGAACTGAGAACAGGACCAGCTACGTAATTGGAGAGCCTGGTGCAAAATGAAAATGCAAGGCCCTTTCTTCAAAAGTATTCTAAATTTCAAGACAGTGACGCTAAGTGTTGAACCAAGAGCAAGATCCTTCTGGCAACCGCATAGGTCTCCCTCCCATGACCCAGCCCCACCGAGAACACCATGGTAGACAGCTAGAGGAGTTATTTTCAGATGGTCAAGGCCTGGGGAATCACACCTTTTAGCCCACCCCAGCGGACACTGTTAAGGCCCCACTTTCTCCTGCACCTCTTCCTCCTCTTCACCCACCTTCTAGACACTCCAGAAAACTGGTTCCAAATGGGTCCCATTCCTACTCCCAAACCCCTCGGTGGGACTCTTCCCATCTCCAAGCCCCCTTGGGAGGCATGACTTCTGAGTATAGCCACATTATGAAGACCTTTCAGAAGGGTAATGAGCAAGAAAACCCTCACACCACAGAGGACAACAGCTTTGAAACCACTGGAATGGGCCGGGCCCAGTGGCTCATGCCTGTAATCCCTGCACTTTGGGAGGCCAAGGTGGGCGGATCACGAGGTCAGAAGTTTGAGACCATCCTGGCCAACATAGTGAAACCCTGTCTCTACTAAAAATATAAAACTTAGTCAGGTGTGGTGGCACGTGCCTGTAGTCCCAGCTACTTAGGAGGCTGAGGCAGGAGAATCACTTGAACCTGGGAGGCAGAGGTTGCAGTGAGCTGAGACCATGCCATTGCATTCCAGCCTGAGTGAGAGAGTGAGACTCTGTCCCCAAAGAAAAAAAAAGAAAGAAAGAAACCACTGGGATGGCAGAGGAGGCAGCGGGGAGCTTGGGAACAGGGCAACCACAGACACACAGGTCACACACTGCAAACGGCCCTTCTGAGGGATGAGCAAGGACGGAAATCCAGCCAGTGCTGCAGTTACCAAGCAGAGTACCTATTCCAGGAAGGCACCTGCCAGGGAAAAGGGCACCACCATCTGCCTGAGAAGCTATGTACCTGCCTGGAGGGGGGCATCATTTTCTAATTTGCACACAAGCATGGTATAGTTTAGACAAAGGAAGCTTTCCAAGCATCTGAGAGAACTTAAGAGTATAACCAAAAGCAAAAAGGAAAGGAAATAAAACAATGCAAAAACAAAACACTCTTCCACTTCTTCTAATTAGACTGGTCTGCTCACTGCCCAGAGGCAAGTGGAGACACAATAGGGAGGTCATGGGCGAAATCCACATACGGTGGCTATCAGTACATGACGTGCAACTGGAAATGGAGTGGCTCATTTCCCCTGCTGGCCCTCAGAACACGGTACATATTCCTTCAAATCTTGGCAGAGGGCCCAGTGGTGGCAATTTTCTGGGATCTATTTGGAGGTCGAGTTGGGAGCCAGAAAGAGTGAGAGAACACTGGTACAGATTGAGATAGAAACAGGGCTTTCTGGACTGCTTATAGGGTGGGAGCCAGTACCCAGGTTTCACTGGCACTTGCTTTTGTGTGGCTTTGAAGGATTCTTTGAGCTCTGGAGCACTTGCTGGGAGGGATCTGTCCTCTTCTATCTCTGGGACCCTCCCAGGACCACTAGCAAAAAGGAGCAAGTCCTCTCTGTGTTTCCCTTGGAAGTCTGGCATGGTGACTCTGTGGACAATGGTAGCTGGTGGCCAATGGCAACTTCCCAGGAATGGGCAGGATTCCAGCATCCAAAGGTCACATCTGACTTCTAACAGAAGCTCCAGGGACTCTTACCCGATGCTCTTAATAAAGCATTATTACATCCACCCTTTCGAGGAGGACAGGACATCAACATGGAGGTGTGATGCCCGGATCCCTCTTCAAGAAAACTGGCCACCTCTATTAGTCTATTTTCATACTGCTATGAAGAAATGCCCAAGACTAGGTGATTTATTAAAAAAAAAAAAGAGGGTTAATGAACTCACAGTTCCACATGGCTGGGGAGGCCTTACAATCATGGCAAAGGAGAAGCAAAGGCACATCTTACACAGTGGCGCACAAGAGAGCATGTGCAGAAGAAATGGCCTTTATAAAACCATCAGATCTTGTGAGACTTGCTCACTATTGATTTAATGATCTCCCACCAGATTCCTCCCATGACATGGGGGATTATGGGAATTACCATGCAAGATGAGATTTGGGTGGGGACACAGCCAAACCATATCACCACCCTTTCTTTTACTGCCTTTGAAAAGTCCCTGGTTTTAAGATGGGACTTTTACTCAGAATGCCAGAACTGGGAAAGAAGCAATGTGGATTTTTGTATTTGATTTTGGTTTGAAGTACCCAGTTCCGCCAGTTTACAGTGGAATAGAGGGATGATGTGGAAACTGGGGGGGTTCTCTGGTGTTTATGTGCTTTGCATCCATGGTATTAGTGAATTCTCACAGCAGCACTATCCAGTGCTTTACAGAAACTGAGGCCAAGAAAGAAACATTTACTGTGTCAACTCTCCCCTGGGCAACACAATAGGTTGCTCATCTCTTACATTAAACAACCCTGTGAGATGGCTGTTATTATTCATTTCCGCTTTACAGATGAGGAAATTAGAGTTCTGAGCAGTCAAGGAACAGACTCAAGGTTTATAAAACCAGGAAGTGGTATTCCTGGGATTCAAACTCAAGAACCAGATTCTTTCCATTTTTGCTCTCTCATGGTGAGGACACCATAGAGTGTATGTTCTGAGCTAATACATGGAGGCCGAGACTCCATGTGAAAGGACAGGGACTCTTTTCCCACTCTGGATGAAGATGTAAGTGAACAGGAAGGGGGTTTTTTGTTTTGCCTTTTTGTTTTGTTTTGTTGTTTGAGCCAGAGTCTCACTCTGTTGCCAGGCTGGAGTGCGGTGGCCTGATCTTGGCTCACTGCAGCTTCTACCTCCTGGGTTCAAACGATTCTCCTGACTCGGCCTCCTGAGTAGCTGGCTACAGGCGTGCACCATCACGCCTGGCTAATTTTTGTACTTTCAGTAGAGACAGGGTTTCGCCATGTTGGCCAGTATGGTCTCGATCTCCTGAACCTGTGATCCACCTGCCTCAGCCTCCCAAAGTGCTGAGATTATAGTCATGAGCCACCACACCCGGCTGACAGGAAGTTCTTTGTTAGCATGTTTCAAAAGTCAAGTGGTGAAGCTTCCCAGCCACCATCTGGGTGGGAAGAGCCTTGCCCTCCCACACCATCCATGGCAATCGGAACTGAGCAAAGCCAACAAGTCAATGGCAAACACATCCTTAAATCCCTCCCAACCCACACACGCCCTGAACCATGTCATCTGCAACTGCCAAGGACCTCGCCTTGGATAGAAACCAGCCCAGCATCATGATCCAAGCCTCGAAGGCTAAACCCCTGGGTAGGGAAAAAATCCTGCCCTTTACAAGTTCGTTCCTTTCTCAATTTTATTAACCAGAAGGCTGAGAGCTGACTGTGGGTTTGCAATGCCGGTTACCAGCTGGTGGAATCAGAGAGCAAAGCTCTTTCTCTTGGAACCAGCCTGAAGGCCATGCCAAGCCACCAGATGGGCAGTAAAATTTTTTAAACAGCTGCTGTCTATGGCTATGCCACTACTGGAGTTGCAAGTTGATTTTATAGGGATCGTAGGCAAACAGAGCCCTTCAGACTGAAAATCAGAATTACCATGTTACAAAAGCTGGCTCATCTTTCAAGCATCCCAGGATTGTTGCTGCTCCCTGGAGTTTAGCTTGGGGAACCCTAGACTCTTTTACACTCTGGGACCAGAATGAGAAACTTACCAGTGAGAGAGAATTGCACAGCAATGACAGCATCCGTGGATCGAACACTTGCCATGTGTTTAGCAGGTGTTATCTCATTTAATCCTCATGACAACCGCATAAGTAGGTAATATTTGATCCGTTAGATAGATGGGTATTTTGAGGCTTAGAGGTGTTAAGGATTCACCTAGCATTACACAGCTGGAAATTGGTAGAGATGGAATTTGAATCAAGATCTTCCTAACGATAAAACCTAGGTCTTTACCTTTGGAGATATTTCTCTACTCATAGTGTTCCATCTATGGAGCAATATCCACCCTCGAAGCAAACAATCATGAGAGAAGTGAGTAACTTCAGTAGTAAAAAGGGTCTATGGCTCAGTGCTCAGTAACACATGGCTACACAGCCTCCTGGATCTTCTGACTCCACATTCCATGTGCTGCCTCAGTTTTCCCAGCTATAAAATGAGGATGGCAAGATTATCCCTTCATTGGGTTGTGTTGAGAAGTGACAAGATACTAAGTGCAAAATGCTTAGCATGAAGCTTGACCTATGGTTAAGAATCCAATAAATGTTGGCTTTTCCTATTATTTGTCTTATTACAATTATCTATGAAAGGATATAGGGCATCCCTTTGTTCTGTTCCCTTAAGACCATTTCAGTGCATGGATCATGTCTGTACTGGCAAGAAAAGGGTCTGAGAATCCTGCCTCACTTTGTATGTAGGAGCCAAACTAGTCCCCTCTTTCTTCCACCATATTGGTAGAAAGTTTGTAACATTCAAACCAGACCCTGTTTAACCTTTTGCCCAACATAGCTTTACCTACTTCAAACCCCTTTGGCTCTCTGAGGCCTGGCTTCCTTCAGGCTCAGGCTGTAAATGTTTGACTTTGATTTGAGATACATGACAATAAATTAGGGGACATTTATCAAAGCTGCTTTTTGCATAAATTACTGCATTATACAAATACACTTAGCAGGATCCTGCTTCTTTGATGTTGGGAGCAAAGATTTATGTGCGATGGAGTTTTTATTTATCTGCCCTATTCACCTCTACAAGAGCTGGACATATTCCTCAATTAGTTCCATACTTCTCGAAATGACATGTGTCTCTTGCAACTTGAGTAGAGGGAACAAAGACACTTAAACGCCATCCGAGTGGCCTTTTTAAGAGAGGAGAAGCTTTATCTGACTGAGAGAGTCTCTGGACTCTCTTTTCTGAGAACAGATTGAAAGACATTCAAATCTTTGCTCTGGAATTCTCTCTCACCACTGTTAAAAAAAAAAAAAAAAAAAAAAGGAAGGAAGCCATTTGCTCCTTAACATTATTTTTTATTCTTATTGTTTTTACCATCATCATGATTAAGGGAGCCACAGAAACGTAAGTATTTCCAAATTCAAGTTGGAATTAAGCAATACAGGAATCTCCTTGTCATGGCCTTCTGGTTTCTGACCCACCGAATATATTTGATTGAGTAAAGGTCTGTGTGACCTGGCCTGGGGAATGGGCCAAGAGTTTTAGGTTCATTAGTCATTAGACGTTTTTCATTCATTCATTGAGTTACCTTTCCCCCCAACCCCCAGAAAGAAGAAAATTTTGAAAAGGAAATTTACCAACTCCTGTCGTGTTTATTTCACAAAAGATGAGGCAGTCGTCAGAACACAGGGCTTGAAATAGAGAGAGATAGTCCAAGTCATGGCCTGGATGTGCAGCAGTGTGAATGGAGCGGGACAGCCCCTTCTGGGTAGCTCCCGGCCATTTTCAGAAGAGGGCCCCAGGGTTGCTCCTAGTGGAATTCTAGGAATACCATATGGGTAACCCTCTGCCCCTCACACAGCAGCCACCACTGTGAAGAAAGGGAAGATGAGACTGAGACCCAGGGTGAGAACCTCGTTTACCACTTGCCTCACTTGCAGCCCAGCATCTTATCCTTATTCTCAGTGGAGTCATCCATAGTCCCTGAAGCCCCTATGATGTGCAGACAAAGCAGAGAACACAAGTTTTAAAAGGCCCAACTTAGGGAAGGATTTAGCTGAGTGAAGATGAGAAGAAATGGCCCTTCAAAATGGAGAGAGAGCCGGATAGAGGAAGCAGAGTTATTTAGGAATAATTATGCTGTATAATAATGTCTGCATTTATTGAGCACCGGTTCTAGCTATGCACTAATGTAATGTGTCATCTAACTCTCCCACAACCTATGGGTAGAGACTTGTTGGCTCTGTCTTACAGATGAGCAAACTGAGCTTCCAAGAGATTACGAAGCTTTCCCTATGTCGCTCAACTTGTAAACTGCAGAGCTGGGATACAAACTCAGTCTAAATGCAGATATTTCTACTGGTGGAAAGCCAGCAAGGCTAGAGTGGCTATATGGACACTGGGATCAGCAGCAGTACACGTTCGTTACTAGTCAGCTGCACAAACACACAGCATAGAAGGATACTCACAGAGGCGCAATTCCAATCCCGCTTTCTGCAGGATCATGGCACTGGTGGGAGAAATGACAGCAAAAGGCAGAGTTTGGGTTTCTAATTAGGAAGGACTTGAACACCCTATTGAAGAATTTGTGAAAGTTCATGAGCAACAGTGGCCATGCAAGAGGGGCCCCAGGCATTCTGGCCTCACCTGTCTGCAGGCAGCCCTTGAGTGTTCTTCGCCGACAGAGTCTGCTTATGCAGTGCCCTTGCACTGACCATGCCATGCAAAATAATAAAAACAGAAAGGTCCCTCCTATGTGTCCAGGAATCACCTCAAAGTTGGCTATTCCCCTTATGTCGGGGGCTCTACACCACCCTATGTCCAACCACAAGGCCTCCACCTCAAGGGTATTCAGCTGAAGGTCACTGCTAACGCTTCCAGACGCTGGACAGAAACGCCCTCCCATCCCAGTCCACCATAGAATTGATGAAGAGAGTGGAGGCCAGAGAGTTCACAATAATTTCTTGTGTATTTTGGTGGAAATGAACAAGAAATGTATTTCAAACTCTAGACTTTGTAGAATTCTATTCTTCCCAACAATAGCAATGTGACCTTGGAATTTTCCTACCTTTCCACATCTAGAAAACTCAGATTATACTACATTTCTTATAAAGCTTTTGTAAAGATTTTAAAAAGCTCTTTTTCTCAAAGCAAAGGGAATCTCGCATAGTGTCTGACACATACTAGGTGCTCAGGTTAAGCTAACTTCATCCTTCCCAAGTCTATTCCAATTGGCAATTCTCGTTCTTTGATGATGACACATGTTTAAGTAAATTTTTTTTTTTTAGATTTGTAGAGTTATCATGAAGATAGTGAGGCGGGAGAACAGGGTCTGGAGGTAGGGAACCTCACGCTGTTTCACGCTGACTTCCTAGAACTAAACTGAAAGGAAAACCCCAACTTTCTAGACCTAAGTAACAAAAGGGCTAGAGGCAACTGATTGGGCCACCACTTCACTTACATGAGACAAACACCCAGTGGCCAATGGGAAGCCTCAAGGGGGTATCTGGACCTGGGAAGATTCTGTATCTGGGGCCCTTGAGCTTCTGCTCAGCCCGCTCCCACACTGTGAAGTGTACTTTCACTTTTAATAAATCTCTGTGGTCGTTGCTTCATTCTTTCCTTTCTTTGCTGTGCATTTTGTCCAATTCTTTGTTCAAAACACCAAGAACCTGGACAGCTTGCAGTCCAGACCGTTAACCATGGTATAGAGAATTCCTGCATATTCCGTACCAAGTCTCCCTATTATTAACACTTTAACATTAACATGGTACACATGCCACAATTAATGAACCAATAGTAATACATTATCATTAACTAAAGTTCATACTGTATTCAGATTCTCTCAGTTTTCCCTAATGCCCCTTTTCTGTTCCAAGATCCCATCCAGGACTCCACATGACATTCAGTCCTCATATCTCTTTGGGCTTCTCAGAGCTCTGACTATTTCTCAGGCTTTCCTTGTTTTTCATGACCTTGGCAGTTTTGAAGAAGACAAGTCAGGTTTTCTCAGAACGTCCCTCAATGGGAAATTTGTCTGATATTTTTCTCATGGTTAGAGTGGGATGATGTGTTTGGGGAAGGAAGATGACAGAGATAAAGTGTTGTTCCCATCACATCGTATCAAGGGTCCACACCGCCAACATGACTTAGCAAGGCTGATGTTAACCTTGAAAGTACCATCATGAAGTGATTCTTTCTTTTCTCCCTTTTCATACAGTGTTCTTTGGAAGAAAGTTACTATGTGCAGCCCACACTGAAGGAGTGGAGAATGAAACTCAACTTCTTTAAGTGCAGAATACCTATCTGCACAGAAGATTGATCTATTCTTCCCCATTTATTTATTTATTCAACTATTTATTTATATCAGCATGAACTTGGAGACATTTATTTTATTCTTTAGGTTATAACCCAATGCTACTTTATTTTGTTGCTCAAATTGCTCTAGCTCTGGCCACTGGGAGCTCTTTCCTGTGTCCCTCTGACATGGTCCCATCATTGTGGATTTGGTCTAACGGCTTGATCTGCGTTTTGATTTTGTCTTACTTTTAGCACTTTCTTAATTTCTAGCACTACAAGATGCTTCCAACTTACAAATTTGCTGCCCAGACCTAGAGTCCCAGAATCAGCCATTTCTCTAAAGCCTGATTCCATTTATTAGAGAATGGTATTACAAACCAAGATCAGAAAGCTAGACAAGGACGTCACAACTAGATATGTGTGTCAGTCCATCCAAGCCCTTCAGCTGGCAGTGGAACAAGACATACTGATATATACTAACATATACATACACACATATGTATAAAAATGTCTACATGTAAATATGTATCCATATCAAGCTAAATATGAGTCCACTGTGATGTCTCCAACTCTAAATTGTTACAATATGACTTTATTTTAACCTCAGACCCCTGTCTGTAACCAACCACTCCAACCATGAAAACCTTGGCTCCCACCCTCTGCCATCGTTTACTTAGTAGTTCAGCTCCAATGCACATGTATAGTAATTTCCAAATTGCTCACCTCTCTCACTGTAGGAAATAACGGTATCAACCAGCATACAGTGCTTATGTCCGTACGTTTCCTTTGTCTTCAGTCTTACAGACTCCACTCACTTTCAGAGTTACTTAAGCCAGCATTTTATTCTTCCATCTATTTCGGTGAAGTTGGTTTGTACATTTGTAATACAGTTAGGTTTCTTTGTCACATTCAGCATTCCATCTTGGGATTCCCCAACCTCTTAAGTTATTATTTTTAAATTTGTATATATTAAGGTTTATTCTTTGCACCGTGAAGGTCTGTGGGTTTTGACAAATGCATAATATCATATTCATCATTACAATGCCATACAGAATAGTTTCCTTCACCTTAAAAATCTATTGTGCCTCATCGTATCAGTCCTCCCTGTACCTCACTATGAATCCCTGCCAACCACCCAATCTTTTTACTGTCTTTATTATTTTTACCTTTTCCAGAATGTCATATAGTTGAAATCACAGAATATGTAGCTTTTTCAGATTGGCTTCTTTTATTTCACCTTGTCTTTTTGAAGTTGATAATTCATTTATTTTTATTGCTGAAAATAAAACTGTGCTATGAACATACTATAATTGATTTATTCATTCACCTATTGAAACACGTATTGATTGCTTTCTGTTTTGGATAATTATGAATAAAGCCACTATAAACATTCACATGCAGGTGTCTGTGTAGCTGTGCCTTCAAATCAGTTGGGTAAATACCCTGAGATTGAATTGCTGGATCATATACTCAGACTAGGTTTAGCTTCATAAGAAACTACCAAGCCAGGCACATTGACTTATGCCTGTAATCCCAGTATTTTTGGAGGCCAAGGCAGGAGGATTGCTTGAGGCCAGGAGTTCAAAACCAGGCTGGGCAACAAACAGAGATTCTATCTCTATAAAAAAAATCAAAAAAGTTAGCCAGGCTTGGTAGTTAACTAACTACGTGTGGTCCCAGCTAACTGACGCTGAGGCAGGGGGATGGTTTGAGCCCAGGAGGTCAAGGCTACTGTGAGCCACGTTTGTATCACTGCACTCCTACCTGGGTGACAGAGTGAGACACTGCCTCACAGAAAAAAACAAAAGAAAAAAAAACTGCGAAAATGTCTTCCAGAGTGATGTCAGCATTTGCATTCCAACCAGCAATGAATAAAAGTTCCTGTTGCTGCACAGCCAGCAGTTGGTATCGTCATTTTGGGATTTTAGTCCTTCTCATGGATGTGTAGTGACGTCTCATTGTTATTTTCATTTGCCATTCCTTAATGACAAATGATGCTGAGTATTTTTTTCTTATGCCTATTTGCCATCTGCATCTCCTTTTTTAGTAAGATATTTGTTCAAACCGTTTGCCTGTTTTTAAATTGAGTCATTATGTTTTCTCACTGTTCAATTTTAAGAGTGCTTTGTATATTTTTAATAAATTATTTTTTCTTATATTTATTATACTTTTGGGGCCAGCTCCATTCATGTTGTCCCTAACTCCCTGCATCTGTATTATTCTGAGTTTAGAATATATGAAATGTTTCATGTCCCCAACTTTGCATACCAACGCTCAGAGAATCAAAAAGGAGCAGCTCCCCAGCTGTGACCACCACTTAGCTGCCTAAGAGTCCTGGCTGAGCCTGTAAAAGCTCAAACAGACTGAGCCCACCCCTTTTGGACATCTCCAAGGCCCCCAGTAAACTTCAGAAATTGCCCATGCACCTCATGAGACCATGTGTCGGGGTGAGCTCCCCTCATCCTCATCCTCATCCCAGAGCTGACCCAGCAACAATTTCCAAGCAACACACTTTAAAGGCTGTAATGTTTTAAGCTGCAAGTGTCCTTAAAGAGCATTTAGCTCATTTGACAAATGAATAAACTGAGACTCAGCTCATAGATGTTACTAGGTGTTGCACCAGAAAAGGCGAACAGATTTTGATATATTTAGGATTAATCACAATTAAACTCTTCAATTCCTCGCTATTCAAAATGCAAAAATATCACATCGGAGCATATTAGAAATGCAAACTCTTAGCCCCCAGTTCATACCTATTGAATCAAAACTTGCATTTTGATGAGTCCCTCTCCACAGTTGATTTGAATGTTCACTGAAGTTTAGGAACTTTGTCTTAAGTCAGTGGTTTCTCAAAGTATCTACTACAAGTTTGTCCAACCTGTGGCCTGTCGGCTGCATGCAGCCAAAGATGGCTTTGAATGTGGTCCAACAAAAATTTATAAACGTTCTTAAAACATTGTGAGATTTTCTTTTGGAATTTTTTTTTAGCTCAACAGCTATCATTAGTGTTAATGTATTTTCTATGTAGCCCAAGACAATTCTTCTACCAATGTGACCCAGGAAGGCCAAAAGATTGGACATCCCCCATCTACTACATGGCAGGCATTGTGACAAGCATTAGAGATTCATCACAAGGCAGATAATCACACCTGATCTCATGGAGTTAGTCTTGAGTGGACACTGACGTCCTCGAATTACTTCTCAAGTAACTGGTTCGTTGGCTACATTTCTGATTTATACCATAGATAAAGAATGTATTTGGGACTCAAGAGACCTGGAGGATGGGTGGATAGGCTAAGGCTAGGCTAAAGACAGCATGGAGGATGAATCCGTGTGCATGGCGAATCATGAAGAAAAGAGAATGTAACTGCAAAGATTCCCAAGAAATTTTGATCCTTGGCATCCTGCAGAGCATTGCATAGCACTGACATTCTGCAGAACAACACCCTGTAAAAAAGCACTGCCCTGGAAGTTACGCGACCCTCCCCAAGACCTAAAAGGATGGTGGAGTGGGAGCCCAAATCCAGCTCTTCTGTTTCCTAAAACTAAGACCTTTTCATCACACCATGCCACCCTGTTTCAGTCACTGGGAGGACCCCAGGATGACAGAGACTGAGGCCCTGGGCATCAGGCTGGCTGCCAGCCAGGCTGGACACACATGCGAGTTATTTTCATGGGGCAGCAAATTCTGGAAAATATGTGGTTTAGAAGCAACATAATTATCATCCTCTAAAATTAGGCTCATAGTCTAAACAACCTCAAGTCTTCCTTCTGCAAGAAAACAAACAATCGCAGGCAGGAAGCCTGCAGTGATGCATGTCATGTTGGCCAACAGGCCTGCTAGTTTCCCTGCTGAGCTGAAAAGGCAAACAGCATGCAAAAATGTAAATATTATATTATTTTTCAAATACCACCTTTTCCATTCTCACCCCAGCTGGCTCTGCCTGTCCACTGCGGCACCCTCTGGAGATCCCACTCCACCCCGCAAGCTTTGGCTGAGAAAGACGTCGATGCAGTTTTTCAGAAGCCATTATCTAAACTGCTGATGTAATAAGGCTCTGGTATATGAAATTCACTTAATAACTCACGCATAGTTATTTATTGTGAACCTGGGTGCATTCTCCTTGATTCCATTTCCCAGCGAAATATAAGTGCAGCTTTCATCATGAGCGCCTGAATTTATGGCAAACAGACCAAGTGACATTAAGAAAGCCGCACAATCCCTTCATTCAGTCTTTAATAAGGAAGCCAAGGAAAAATTATCCTAGCTGGTTTGCGGGTGACAGCACAAGAACTTTCTGGAGTCAGAAAGTTAGCACTGCGCCTCCTTGTCAGCCCATTAAAAAGCAAAGCTGGCATGGCATGATATTAGAACCATGTGTGAGAAGGAATTTCTCCTCTGGTAAGACATTCCGAATACTGTCTCCGAGCCAAAGACTTTGGTGTTAGACTAATTTAAGCAGCATGTTGAAATCAGCGCTCAGGACTTTGATCATACGGAGATCGTTTGTTACAAATTGAACTAACCCAGTCTCTCTTTCTGGCGGATCAGAACTTTGGATTTGTTGAATTAAATGCCTCATTTAGTGCCGTTTGCACATGAAAAGGAATGCTACACTCAAGAATCTGATAGTGAATTTTTCACCTAACCAACAGGTCTACTTTTTTATTACTTTTAAACCTAATCCATACTCAGTCCACACTGTTCCTAATAACCCCGGGGCTGTTCAGAGTGAAGTTTTAAATCAACTCCCATGTTCTTGGGGGCTGGTGGGGGACGTTGAGGGGCAGTGGCAGGGCAGCAGGGGTTTCTGAACCATCCTTGAATTATCAAACCATATAATAACATATTGAAACCCAGTATCAAAAATAACAGAAAAAATACATTAGTCCTCATTGTTATTTACTGTCTAAATAACCCAGTTTTCCTTTCATGACAACTGCGGGCTAAAATAGCAAAATGATTTTGCAGACCTATGATTTTTGTGCTGTTGCCTGTCTGGTCCCGTTGAAACTATGAGAGAAGAGGGTTAAAAGGGCACAAAATAGACCATTTCCACATATGGCTGCACTTTCTTTTCATTTTTGAAGTTATAATATCTTTAACTGTAGATAATGATATTATAAACTGTCATTTAGTGCATTTTAAGTATATTACATACATGAAACAAAGATCTAGAAGGAGCTGCAGCTGAGATGTTAACAAAAACATTGTGACTCAAATCCACCAAGCAGGAGACAGGTATTGAGTTTGCTGAGAATGTCCCAGAGCAGATAATCACAAACACAGATTGAGACCTGACTCCTGCGCATAAATTGTGATCCCCGCCAAGACTGGGCAATGATGATTTAATAGTAATTAACTGTTAATTATTAACACTCAGGGGTCAGCAAACTACTACTTTTGGGTAACGTTTTACTTTTGTATTATTTGTTTCATCTGTAACTTTTTTCCCCCATAATTTACTTATTTTTCCCATAATTTCCTTTCTGGTGGTGGTGAGGGATGCAGAGTGAGAACCATCTCTGCTTCAGCTGTTAAAAACTCCAACAAATCTTCTCAACTAGAATTGAAAAAAAAACACCTATGTTTAGGAAGAGGATTCTTTCTTAAGCCCTGTGTGCAGTTTAATCATAAATATTCACCTGCAGGCTTAAAACTCCTCTTGAATGAGCATTTCCTTCATATAAAAGAAAAATAATTATTAGTGTTTTAAAATGTTACTGTTATTGCATGCAGAAAAATCAACAGATGATTCCTTAATTTTATTGGCATGAAGATGAGGTTGATTTTCTCCCCTACTTTGGTGAAAGAAAATGGTTACAAAACAGATAACGATAATAAATGTTTTATTGGTGAAAAAAGAAAGATCAAATCTTTAATGAAATCAGGATGGGCTCAGAGATGAACTCCATCTGAACTCGCCAGGATCCATGGAACTTCAATTAAAACAATTTCAGAAGGACAGCTGACAGTGAGGCGCTTGAAAGTGTAATTAAAATTGAGCAACATTTTAGCACCAGGTTTTCTAGTAGGATCCTGAAATGTGCAGTGGCCCAGGGGAGGAGGGCAGAGTGGCTGATGGTGTCAGTGAGGAGGCGTAGAGATTCTCTGCACATAGGTAAGAAATCCCCCAGATGCTATTCACAATCCCCAGGCACCAGCTAACAATATGTATTTTTTAATCTACTGTTTTCACCTCCATCCATATGAATGTAGGAAACTGGCTTCTTGGCTTGTAAACTGGCATTTTTAATCTGAAAGATTCTTTAAAAATAAGAAATAAACAATCTTTTGTAAAGTCACACACAAGAACTCCATTTAGAAGATCGTGAAGACTGTATAATATGACTGTTAAAAGTGTGGACTCTAGAGCCAGCATACCTGGGTTCCAATCTTGCTTTTCCCTGTGCTAGTGGTGTGACTTTGGGCAAGTTATTTAATCTCTTTGAGCCTTGTTTTCCCACCTGTGAACTGGGACAGTGATGGCACTTTGTTCTTACGGTTGCCAAGAGTCTTTAACAAGATGTTCTGGGCAAAGCGCTTAATGCAGTGGCCTGGCACCTAGTCTGCACCCAATAACTGTGGGCAACTATTGTTATGTATTAGGGCTGAGAATGAGGAAAGTTAACTCCAGGAGTTCAGCCTCTCCTTTTAAAAGGCAAAGCCCTCTTCCAGATGTGGGATCAGCATAGTGCAGACAAAATGGAAGTTCTTATGTGGTGAAATCTGGGGCCCCTTAGTCAAGGCTGGGAAGCTTTCCACCAGGAACATCTTGGCTTCAGGCTCATGCTCACCTCCTAAAGAAACTGGGCCAGGCAGATGTGCAGCAGAGGCTGGAGAACTTAGAGAGACTCTGTTCTGGGCTTCGTCAGTCAAAAAAGAAAAAAGAGGCAAGAGAAAGGCAGAGAGGAACTAGGAGGAGGAAAGGAGGAAGGAAGAAAGAAAGAAAAAGGGGGAGAAGAGAGGGAAGGAAGTGATAGGGAAGACAGGAAGAAAGGTAGAGAAGTGCTGGGTAGAGAAGGGTACAGTCCCTGGCTAGAGCTTCACCCCTCGGCCTGGGCCCACGGACCTAGGTGAGGACAGGCATGCCTGTTTTCCTGTCTAAATATTGCATTTCCCAAGACCACCCTGGCCTGCCATGCCCCCATGGTGTGCCTATAAAAACTCCAAGACCCTAACAGGCAGAGATACAAGTGGCTGGATGTGGAGAGGACGTCAAGAGGAGCACTCCTGTGGAAGAGCACACCGACAGAGCTGGCAGGCCACTGACTCAGAGTTTGGAGAGGGCGGGTGGAGGAGAGCACAGGTCGCCGAGCAGCCCGACTCCAGGGGAAACCCATGCCCCTTCTGGCTCCCCTATCTGCTGAGAGCTACCTCCACTCAATAAAACCTTGAGCTTGTTCTCCAAGCCACGTGTAATCTGATTCTTCCAGTACACCGAGGCAAGGAACCCCAGGTTACAGAAAAACCCCTGTCCTTGTGATAAGGCAGGGGTCTAACTGAGCTGAGTAATATAAGCTGCCTATAGACAGCTAAACTAAAAGAGCGCCCTGTAACACACGACCATTGGGGTTTCAGCTGTCAACATTCACTCCTAGACACTGCCATGGGGTCAGAGCCCCACAGCTTGCCCATCTGCATGGTTCCCTAGAGGTTTGGGCACCAAAGAAGGGAGCCACACCCGCATCACACACCCTGCAAGGACAAGGGAACTTTCCTGTGGAAGGAAGGGGCCATCTTTAGTCCACGACATTCTAACCCATCTCTGCTCCATTGCTTTGGGTCCCATGACAGTCGTATCTCTGCCACAAACCTTCCTCTGACTTGAGTTAGCATAGTGGGCTTCTGTTCCTTGGCCACCAAAAGAGCTCTGTCCACCACTCTGAGCAGTCATATAAAGTGTGAGGGAGGAGTTTTCTGCAACATGATCAAGGCAAAGAACCCATGTTTACAGACATCCAGCTCCACAGAGTGGGAAGCAGGGTTTGCACACAGCACCCCCAGGATTCCTGTGAATCACCTAGAACAAACCAACAGTGGCCAAACCCAACAGCCAGCACCTGGCCTTTCTCTCTGCCCAGGTTCTGACTTACAGTGGATCTAGACAGAGGCTGTCTGGGTACCACCCACCTCCTGGAGAAATTGTCTCTCTGACCCCCTGTAAGTAAGTGTTGGTGGCTGACTCAACAGTTTCCCAAACTTTTAACTGCACCTTAAGTAGGAGTTCCATACTGGCTTTTGAAAACTAGCTCATGATCTTAAAGGAATGCATCCCAATCTATGAATAAGAGAAAAAAATAATTACATATCCTTTGGACTGCCTCCTGTGATTTTTGAAAATATAGCTGTAGCAGCAGAATTACCTTCCAAATTACATTGGGTCCAGGTTATTAAAGTGGCTTTCACTTAGTTCCCTGAGCACACGGCAACAGACAGCCAGGCAGGGGAGCTGAAACACTGGGATTCTTTCCTTTTTATTTTTTTTTAACTTATTGCAGATAAGCCACATGCAGATAACTGAGAATTGACTGTTTCCATTTCCAATTAATCTATTTCCTCTGGTGTCTGGTATTTACTCCTAGACTACCCCTGGTTTACAGTACAAGCCAACACTCTTTTAATACTCTAAATCCATTAGACACCTTTCTTTTCCCTTGTGAACAAAGGAGAAATGTTTTCGTGCAACTTTATGGAAGCCATCAATCTCCCTGAGAGGTTTGCCACGCTCAACAGAATCTGCATTATAACTTATGCAAAACAGAGGATGGCAGGCATGGGGGGAAATCCCAGTTTCTTTGAGCAGTAGCAATGCATTAAAGAAAACATGCATTTCTGCTGAAATTCATATTGGTAAATGGATTTCCCATCTGAAACATTGTTTTTCACTAAGAGAAGCTTTTAATCCCCTTAAGTTCCTTTCTAATCTGCCTTGGAAGTGCTTGTCTCAGGAATATAACAGTGATGATATAACAGATTTAATTTATTAGAACGAGACAGCAGCCAGCCAGCAGAGTACACAGAGTGCATGCCCGCTGGCAGAGTGGGGCCGTCATTTCTGGGTGGAAGAAACTTGTCCGGTCTCCTCCTGAATACAGCCCCACGGCGCTGCCACATCACCCAAGTTCAGATCTCAGCTCCCTGGGCTCTCTCTGGAGCAAACATCCTGGCTACATGAGGTTGAAGGTAAGCCCTTTATTCTCTAAAGGCCAGAAGAGAGCTGAGGAAGGCAGGTCCTCAAATGACCATCACTGTCCCCTGCCTGCTCCCGCTGTGTAATCCTCTGGAGAATAGATGGCAGGGTGGCCATTGCCACAAAGCTTGGTGACGGAATCTCCTGGTCTAATGGGCCACTTTAGGTAGCAAATGGCCCCAGTAGGCCAAGAGTTGAAGGAGAGGAGACGCAAACACTACCCTTTCCATACCACATCCTGCTCCCAACCCAGATGCAGAAGGAAATGATACAAAAGCCCATAATCCCTATTCAATCCAAATCTACTTGATTTAAAGAGGCAGCAAGAAATTAAGTCTTTTTTTTCTTTTGGAAGCGGAGTCTCCCTCTGTCACCCAGGCTGGAGTGCAGTGGTGCAATCTCATCTTGCTGCAACCTCCACCTCCTGGATTCAAGCGATTTTCCTGCTTCAACCTCCCGAGTAGCTGGGATTACAGGCGTGCACCACCACACTTGGCTAATTTTTGTATTTTTAATAGACAGGATTTTACTATGTTGACTAGGCTGGTCTCAAACTCCTGACCTCAGGTGATTCACCCGCCTCAGTCTCCCAAAGTGCTGGGATTACAGACATGAACCACCACACCTGGCCAAAAAATTAATTCGTGTGACTTATCCTGCTTCATTCTGTTATTCAACTTGTTCAGCATCTTGGCTAAGCTGGAACAGCTCTGATCATGCGGTGGCTGAGCCTACGTGGCTGGTGGGTGTCCACACCAGCACGATGGCCCCCGGCGTGTCCACATGCAGCTCCTTTTCCTCTTCCTCTGAACAGAAATCTGCTCATTTACCTATTCAATCCCTGCATATTGATGTTCTCACAAGCTAGCCTTTGACTTATGAGAATAACTTTTCCAGCCCCAGGGAGGAGCACGTGACTTCAGCACAGGATCTTGGTGTCACTTTCTAAGTTGGTGCCTCTGCTGTCATGCACAGTATCTACTTTAGAGGCTAAGAACATGGCCTCTGAAACCAGAAAGGGCAGGGTTAGAATCCCATCCCCAGGACTTACGTAGCAGGAGACACTGGCTAAGCAAGTCAACCTCACGGGGCTGCTATTTTATCATCTATAAAATGGGAACAGGACTGTTTACAACCAGTTAGTAATAAATGACATGATTTTGTAAAATCCTCAGCAGAATGCCCAGAACATAGTGTGCTGATTAATTATAGCTATTATTACATTCATAGATTGACCAACAGGCACATTTATCCCTCTGTTCATTCATTCATTCATTCATTCCCCAAATGTTTATTGAACACCTATGATGGGCCAGGGGCATTAGACACGTTTGTTTGGTTTGGTTTGGTTTGAGATGGAATCTTGCTGTGTCACCCAGGCTGGAGTGCAGTGGTACAATCTCAACTCACTGTGTCCTCCACCTCTTGGGTTTAAGCAATTCTCCTGCCTCAGCCTCTCAAGTAGCTGGGACTATTTTTTTAAATATATTTTTTATAGAAACAGGTTTTTTCCATGTTGGCCAGGCTGGTCTCAACTTCTGGGCTCTCACTTTGGGAGGACAAAGGTGGAAAAATCCCTTGAGACGAGGAGTTTGAGACCAGTCTGGGAAATATAATGAGACTCCCATCTCTACAAACAATAGTTGTAATAAGTTAGCAGGGCATGATGGTATGTGCCTGTGGTCCCAGCTACTTGAGAGGCTGGGGTGAGAGGATCCATTGAGCCCAGGAGTTTAAGACTGCAGTGAGCTATGATCTTGCCACTGTACTCCAGCCTGGGTGACAGAATGAGATCCTGTCTCAAAAATAATAATAATCATCATCATCATCATTCTTGATGGAATACAATTTTGCATTCTTTTTTTAATTTGAATTTTATATCCCCCTAAAAAAACACACATGGTAGATATTTAGAGCAGATATCATCACCCCACTTTACAGAGGAGTGAACCAATGCAGTTAGACTAGGAAGCACGTGGCAATGCTGAAGGCAGCAGGGGCATGGGGTCTGAGACAAGCCTCCGCCCAGACTTTTCCTGGAGTAAAATTTCCCAGAAAATGAGGATCCTGAACCTGGACAATGTAGAACACAGTAACACAAAACCCACGTGTACATGGCCCCCACGGCCTCAGGACATACCCCATCCTGCGGCAAGTGTGTACTTAGGTAGGAAACCATATCCCACACTCAGTGGGAGCCGGAGGTCGGCTGTCTTGAGATGCTGAGAAGGAGGCCAGGAAAGAAAAAGAGGCTCTGGAACTTGATGCTTATTAAAAGCACTTGCTCACAAGCTGTGTTCAGGCCCACATGGTGCCCAAAGCCTGGAACCTTGGCCACAACAGGGGTCAGTGCCCCATCCTGACAGGCATGAGCTGGGGAGTCTGGGCTGAAGATGGATGGAGACACGAAACATGCCCGTGACAGCGGTAATCCACACGACCCAGAGCAGCAGGCTGGTATTTTGGCCACTTCTCCAACACTTTTTATGGGGGGAGGGAATTTTCATCATTTCAGACATAAATAATTCCAGGAGCAGTGTCAAGATCAGACACATCAAAATTAACTACTCCCGGCAGTACAAAGCCTCCTACTACTGGGCTAGATTTATTTCTTGGTTGCTGAGCTGCCTAAGGCAGGGCTCCAATGGGCATTGAAACTTGCCTGGCACTTCTATGCTGGGTCCCTGGTGAAGTTCCTGTCCTGCTCAGCAAGATGCTCGTCTCATGCCTTCTCCTCCTTCCCCAGATTTTGTGTCACTTCCTCTCCCCTCACCCTGGGCTGACACCCCTGCCTCATTCTTTATGGAGGGACTGGAAGTGATCAGATTCACATTCTCTCATTTGCCATAAACTTGCCCACACCTGTGCCCCACTCTTCTTCCTTCTTCTGGATATAATGAAAGACATATTCTTCCTCCTACCAGGGGCTACCCTCCACTTGTATCTGGAACCTTCTCCTCTTCTACAAGTCTCCACCCTTCTAGTTACACACTCATGTCAACAACCCCCTCCATCCTGGATGCTTCTCACCAGCAATCACACATACTTCAGTATCTCTCATCTCAAGAAACCAAACCAAAACAAAACAAAATCCCCTGATCCCTCATCTTTCCCCAATTAAGTTCTGTTTTGCTAATTCCCATCTTGGCAAAATATCTCACAGATGTCTCCAAGCCCTCTCTTATTTCTTCAACTAAGTCCAACTTGGCTTCCTTACCCTGCCAAGGAAACTGTTCTCGTCAAGCATACTAATGAGCTCCATTTCCTCAGGTGCAAGGGGATCTGAGGGATCTTTCTTCTCTGTGTTCTCAGGGAACCCCTTGTTCCCTCTTGAGGCATCTCTTCTCCTTCTTTCTGCTTTCCTACGCTCTCCTCTCTCTGGCTTCTGCTTCTCAGTCTCTCATTGACCACCCTTACCCCCACCTTCTAGATGTTGGGGTGCCCCTAGGTTTAATCCTCAGCCCTCTTCTCATTCTTGGTTCATTTTCTCTTCAGGTGAGTTCCTTCATTCCCATGTAAATACCATCTATATACTGCTGACTTTCAAATTATAGCCCCAGCCCAGAAAGATCCTTAGAGCTCCAACTAGTATATCTGGATGCCTTCTTGACATCTCCAGTTGGACGTCTAACAGTCCTCTCAACTTGACATTTCCATGACTAGGCGGTTCACAGAGCAAGAAATACAGCAGGCTTTTTAGACATGCTGAAGGTGTTCAACCTCAATGAGTGAATAAAATGCAAATGAAAACAAAAGTGAGATATTTTTCACCAATCAGTGTGGCCAGGAGAGATCAAAACATTTAAAAACACAGTGCTGATAAGTATTAGAGGTAAAAGGCACCTTTGTAAATTAGTGGGGAATGTAAATATGTAAAATCCTTTTGTAGGGAAATTGTCAATGCCTATTAAAACGAAAACCACACATCCCCTCTGACCCAGCAATTCTGCTTCTAAGAATTTCTTGTATATATCTATATAGAGATACATATCTCCAATTAATGTTTAATGTAATTATTTCCATTAGTATTTGTCTGATATGTATGAATCATATATATGATGTGATATGTGATATATATATAATATATATAGTGTCACATATCTGCAAATCAATGCTGAAATCATTCAGAAACCATCTAATACCAGCAATAGATGGGTGGCATGGCGAAAATGCAGTTTCACAGAGGAATACCAGTTACCTGTTAAAAGAATGGAAGAAATCTTTACAAGCCAGCACAGGAAAATTCCCAGGGTATAATGTTAAATGAAAAAAAGGTGCGGAAGGTAGTATTAATATGCTATCACTCGTTTCTAAATGAAGGATAATAGAGGTAGAGATACTGACACCTAAGTGCTTATGTAAATAAAAAATAGTACTGGAAGGAGACACATAAAATTTGTGAAGGGGAGGGCAATAAGACTAGGAGACTGGTATCCCAGGGAATTAGGATACTTTCCCTGTATACTGTTTTGTGCTGTTTGATTTAAAAAAAAAAAAAAAAAAGCCATTTCTTACATTTTAAATGTTAAAGTAAAGTTATTTTTCATATACTGGTTCCTTCTCACCTTTCAGTGCTCAGCTGAAATGCAAAGTCTTCAGCACGGCCTTCCTAGATAACTCTATGTCAGTCTCCCTTGTTTTTCCTCTCCCCCTGCAGAGTAGCTCCCCTTTTAAGTTATTTTTTTAAAAGACACTCTCACTCTGTCACCCAGGCTGGAGTGCAGTGGCATGATCTCAGCTCCCTGCAGCCTCTGCCTTCCAGGTTCAAGCGATTCTCATGCCTCAGCCTCCAGATTAACTGGATTACAGGCACCTGCCACTACACTGGCTAATTTTTTTTTTTTTTTTTTTTTTTTTTTTGGTATTTTTAGTAGAGAAGGAATTTTACCATGTTGGCCAAGCTGGTCTCGACATCCTGACCACAGGCGATCTGTCCACCTCAGCTTCCCAAAGTGCTAGGATTACATGTGTGAGCCACTGAGGCCAGCCTTAAGCTATTTTAAATATTGGAATTTCAAGAAAGATTTTATTCAAATAAGATTTCTTCTCAAAGAGGCTTTCCTGTTACTCCATTGGCAGTAATGCACTCCCCACAGTCATTCTCTGACCCTTTCTCTTGCTTCTTTCTTTTTAATGCATTTATCACCACCTGACATACTATATAGTTTTTCATTTGCTTATCGTTGGCTTTCCCCCATGAGAATGTAGGTTTCAAAAGAGCAGGAATCCTGCCCATCTCGTTCACAGCTCTGTCCCCTGTGGCTAGAATAGTGCTTGGCAAACTACAGATGCTCATTCAATATTTGTGGAATGAATGAATAGGTTCTCCTGCTAAGGAAAACAAATAAATCAAAAGACATTTTAAAGGCCACAGATCTAGAAAAGAAAATATCTAAAGTCACAAGTTTAGTGCTGGGTCTAAAATTCATGGTTGGGACCAGGCGTAGTGGCTCACGACTGTAATCTCAGCACTTTGTGTGGCTGAAGTGGGGGGAATTGCTTAAGGCCAGGTGTACAAGATTAGCCTGGCCAAAACATGGTGAAATCCCATCTCTACTAAACATACAAAAATTAGCTGGGCATGGAGGCTCATGCCTGTAGTCCCACCTACTCAGGTGGCTGAAGCATGAGAATCGCTTGAACCCAGGAGGCAGGGGTTACAGTGAGTCAAGATTGCACCACTGCACTCTTGGGAGATAGATTTAGACTCTGTCTCAAGAAAAAATAAATACATAAAATAAAAATGCTTGGTTGAGTCACGTCAGCTCCACTCTGTGATTTGTGTTGATGTCAGTTATTTTTGGTTTTGTTTATTTGTTTTTGACAGGGTTTTGCTCTATTGTCCAGTGTGCACCACAGTCCCCAGCTAATTTTCGTATTTTATGTAGAGACAGGGTTTCACCATGTTGCCCAGGCTATTCTTGAACTCCTGGGCTCAAGCAAACCTCTCACCTCGGCCTCCAAAATGCTGGAATTACAGGCATGAGCCACCATAGCGGGTCCAATGTCAGTTTGCTAAGTAGAGGGCCTGGGGTAGTACTGCACAGCACCAAGTGGCAAAGGGAGGATGAAGAAGACAGGAGTGGGGGACTCTGCAGGAAAAGCTCAGAAGCATGGAGCAGCAGAAGAAATAACACTGCAGTCTACAGAGGCAGACAGGAGGGTCCTTAGCAGGTTCCCCAGAGGAAGCGCTTTTCCTGGGCAGCATCCCCTGTTTTCAGGAGAGTCGGGGCCAGAAAGAGAAAAGGAACAAGGAAAAACAAAGAGAGGCCCCTGGCCTTCGTGTCTTCTTGGGGGAGCTGGGTCCCAGCTTCTGATGGATGACACACAAGGTGTCAGAGTAGATAACTGCCAAGGGAGGGAGGGAATTAATCATTAAATTACTTAAAACCCCAGCACTCTGGCTAAAGGCAGGAAAGCAATGAGTCAGCAAGGCTCTGGGAGTCAGTGATTTCAGGGCAAGGGCTGGAGGAAGGGAGCGGCCTGGGGAGTGTATACCAAGGACCCCAACCTGCAGGTGCCCCACTCCAGACCTACCCGCCCCGGCACCTAGCTCCCTCCAAAGAAAAAGCCCTCTGCCCCTTTGCCAAGGAAGGTTTGAGGGCAACACAGTGGCTAGAGCCTCCCACGGACTTGAGAGAACTGTGTTCTCAACCCCGAAGCTCCTGCACCAGCATCAATCCTGCAGGGCCTCCCGGAACCTCAGGAACCCTCATGTTTTCTAAATTGTACTTTTATGCTCAGCAAGCCCTCAGGCTACCTGGTTAAAAGTTTACGTTAAAAAAATCCTTCATAACTGGTTTGTTTGAATGGTGCCCTCTGCAGAGTCATCAAGGCAGGCCATGTTCATTAGCAGCAGTTCACATAAAATCCAGGCAGTAAAACGTCAATCACACCAGAGCTTCAAAAACTTCTCTGGGCTTCCTTGAGCCCAACCAAATGCCAACAGGAATAAATCCAGGGGTGATGAGCTGGGTGTAACACCGTGTTAATTCTTGAGTGTATGGAGGGAGCTGGGGGTTGTCCTGTGCACTGTAAGATATCCAAGCATCATCCCTGGCCTCTCCCCACGAACGCTAGTAGCACCCTCCTACACCAAAACCCAAACATTGCCAAGTGTCCCCTGCAGGAAAAAAAAAAAAAACCCTGCATGGAGGACCATGCTTCTAAGCATCTATCCCCTTGGACAGCTGGAATTAGGGAGAGAAGAATTCAAATAAGACATTTTCTGCATGTCCACTCTCTGCCACACCCTCTGCTAAGCATTGCACATGGTCACTAATAAGGGGTGTCTGGTTGTGGTGGCTGGTGCCTATTGTCCTAGCTACGTGTGAGTCTGAGCCAGGAGGACCACTTGAGCCCAGGAGTTTGAGGCTGCAGTGAGTAATGATTGAAACACTGCACCCCCTGGGTGACAGAATGAGACTTTGTCTCTAAAAGAGGTGCAGGGGGGAGTATACGTGGCCCTCAGCCTTGAAAAAGGGAGGACCAAACAGTTAGTTTGAGGCCTAGTTTCAAGTGCTAGGTTTTCTGACAGGTGGCAAGAGCAGGGTGAGGTCAAGTTGTTTCATTAGGGAGAGAACGGGTGGGTGAGCACTTGGAAACTCCTCCAAGAGAAGGCAATACTTGTTTTTAACTCCTCATGTAAATGGATGTCGCCGGCCTTGAAAAGAGCACAATGGGTGTACAGCAGTGAATCATCTAAGTTAATTATAGAGATCATTGCGGAGCCGTGCAAAGCCCGGCTGAGCTTAGCTTGCAACAGCAGGCAGCAGCAACAGCTACCGATGATGATGTTCACATTAATAATTGGCAGTGACACAGCCACAAAGCACTCCCTGCTCCAGGCCTATGCCAGGAAAAATAGAAAAGCAGTCAAGAAAAACACAGTAGCATTTATCACACCCTCTAGTGAAAGGAAGCCACCATTTTACCCCACTGTGGTCTAGGAGAGACTGACTGGTGGGCCCAGTGGGGCATTACTGAGACTGGTAGATGGATTTGTGGCTCAGACAGGGGGTGGGGAAATGGAGGCACAGATATATGTAGTTTTATTGCATTAATTGTTCATTCAAGCAACAACAAAATGATCCCAAGAACTTGTTACTGACCAAGGCAAGTTCTTGGGATCAAGAACCAAGGCAAGTTCTTCACCCCAGAGAGTCCAGTGAATAAATTTCTATAGGCAGCAGGTATGCAAGGCTGTCTTTAGAGCAGGCAGGGTTGTCAGTGTACAGTGGGGCAGGAGAATTGGGTTGCTTGGGAGTAATTTCAAGCAGACAGGCCTGGGAATGAGTGGACAGCCAAAAACGGATGTCAGCTTAGAAGCACAGTTTCCAAATGCCACAGTTGTTCTAGGTGGTACAGAGACGGTTTGGGATGGCTTAAGTAAGGATGAATCCTTCCTAGCCCTGAATCCCGTGATTCATGGGATTGGTCCATCTGATGAGGACAGGGACAGAGCCCTGGTTTGGTGCTAGGAGATCTTTAATATCACTTCAAAATGTGGTCATCACCTCCCTTTTTGGCAAAGAAAGAATAGACTTTAGGCTCAAGCCTTGGGCAAACAAGAATATCTGACCAGAATTCAATGACCTTAGTTTTTAGTTTTCTTCCGTAAGTCAAGTTTATCAAGGTAAATTTTACATACAATAAAATTCACCCTTTTTATCATATGGTTCTATGAGCTTTCCATAGTTATGATAAAGAAGATTTCCACCATCAAAATACCTCCCCCATGCTCCTTGATGTCAATTCTCCTCTCCTTTCCAGCCCCGGGCATCCAATAATCTGTTTTCTGTCCCTATGGTTTTGGGTTTTCCAGAACTCCATAAAAATAGAGTCATACAATATGTACTCTTTTTTTGATATCTTGTACTTATCTTGAGCTTAGATTTATGAAGTACCAACTGGTTTTTAATTTAAGATCCAGTAGTTCCTCCTTATCCATGAGGAATATGTTCCAAGATTCCCGGTGGACACCTGAAACCATGGATAGTACCAAACCTGTTTTTTTCCCTATACATGCATCTATGATAAAGCTTAAATCATAAATTGGACACAGTGAGAAATTAACAACAATAATCAATAATAAAATAGCATTTATAAGAATGTACTGTAATAATGGTTATGTGCATGTGGTCTCTCTCTCAAAATATCTTCTTGTACTATACTCACCTATTTTTGGACCGTGGTTGACTGTGAGTAACTGGAACCTCGGAAAGCAAAACCACAGGTAAGAGGGGAAAGACTGTTGTTCTATAAAGTTTTCGTTTTAAATAAGTCAACAATTTCAAAGAGGGGTGTGATTTATAGACGATGTAAATTGCATAGGTAATCTGCAGACGTGGCAGAAAATCAGAAAGAGTGGATGGGAATTGTCAAGAACTTGAAATTTCTTCCTACTTGCAAGTTAAGTTAACTTGCCAGTTTCATGGGTGCTGGCAGAAGACACAAAACTTTGGGGTCAGAGACACAGAATTTGATTACTTATGGCTCAGCAAGTAGTGTGTATCAGCATATTTGCAAAAGTTCCTGTTGTTCTGAAACCCACAGGAATAATGCAGATGGCCAGATGGATTCCTGCACACAAAAGGGGTTGCCTCATGGAAGAGAAACCCATAGCTTAGGGAACCAGAATCTTTTATAATGGACAGTAAGTATGCCTGCTCTTTGTTTTGAAGGCAGACACCATCTCCATTTTCCAAGGCTGTTCAGAAGTACAACATCCTCGCAGAGATAACAAAAGCCAGTTTATACTGCCCTTGCAAGATGCAGAAACGGGAGAGGCCCATGGAGAATAATCTCCCAAAAGAAATGACTGAAATCTGGGCCATGCTGGCTTAGATCACAGAAAAGAAAACCTAAGCAGTCAAATTTGGTGGGTGCCAAAGGAAGGACATCGGAGCCTGGCAGACTTGAACACTGTATTTCTCTCTAGAAGTCTCTCTCTGGAGAGGTGAGAAGCCTCAGATTAGTTGAGATCTGATTCTACTTTTATTTCTCCCTACAGTATACTCTCCAAAGTAACCTTCCCATTAGAATTAGTCCTCCCACAAGTAAATGGAGTACACTGTTTTGCCCATGTGACCATACCACATTGTTGGATAGCCGTATTTCTGATGGTCATTTAGCTTGTACACATTTGGGTTTATACATCAGACTCTATGCTGGTTAATGTGAGTCTGTTTCATTTTCCCTTGGCCCATAGATTGAGCTCCTAATCCTAAAAGGTTGAGAATCAGATCCCTAAATTCAACATGGTGAATTACATAGTAACAAATAGTGTCCAGCATTTATTATATGTTCTGAGCTCTTGCTATTTATAATCTAATTTAATTCTCCACCTAGCCATCCATATACTTGGTAGGCACACCTATGAGTTCCACTTTATAGATGAGGAAAGCAAAGCACAAAGGTAAAAAATTACTCAACCATGGGCTCACAGGTGTGTGAGCAGAGCTGGAATTTGAACCTGGTCTGGCTGAAGCCAGAGTCAGTCATCTAACGATGGGTCAATACTGCCTCACCAGGGATGTACCGCCTGATGAGGCCTCGTAGGTAAGGCAAACAGACAGGCTTTCCCTTGTACCCCTAGACTATCCCTAGTGTGCTGAGTGTGCCAGTGAGCCAAGAGATTTGTGAAGCCTTAAGGCCCCTCTGGGGAGATGCCCTGAATGCAATCCTAGGAAGGCTGACAACTCAGGATGCATGAAACGAAAGCTTCCTCCTCTCCATGCTCTTCAGGGCTGAAGGGCCCACTCAGCCCTTCCAAGTTAGGCACACCTGGAGATGTCAGTATTGTCTGTTCCTGGAGCCCTTCCCCCTTGTATATATTCTATCTGAAGATTTGCAAAAGGTTCTCATGAAGCTTTGGTCCCATTCCAGTTACCACTATTACACAACACACTGCACCCAAAACCCATCAGCTTAAAATAGCAACTTTATTTTGCTTACAACTTTGTGAATTTGGAAAGGGCTTGGCTGGGAGGTTCTTCTCACTGGGGGTCTTTTGTGAGGTTACAATCAACTGTCTGCTGGGGCTGCACACATCTGAGGGCTTGAGGGGGCTGAACCTCCCAAAATGCTCATCTACGTGACTTACAGTTGAAGCTCAGCTGGACTACGGATCTGAGCAATCCCAGCATTTGCATGTGGCCTCCCCAGCATGGTGGTCTCAGGGTAGTCAAACTCCTTGCACATATCTGGCTGTCCCCAAAACAAAAGTCTCAAAGACCAGAAGGAAGCTGCATAGCGTTTTTCTGTCCTCACCACAGAAGTCACATGTTGTAGCTTCCACCAGCCCCTATTGGACAAAGTAGTCCCTAGCTTTGCCAGATTCAAGGGACCCCATCTCTTGGTGGAAGGAAAGTCACAGAATCTGGGGTCCATAATTTAAAAACTGCCACTGGTCTCAACCGGGTTCCCTTTTCCAGGGCCATATCAGCATCGTGGGCCTTCTTTCACTTTCAGATAAGAAAGCCCAGTGTGTGATGTGTTAAGGGTATGCACTGGGGATGGTGGAGGATGAAGAGTGCACAATTCACCTCTGAGAACCATGGGTTGGAGTTAAGACAATGCAACTCTTTACTTCGTAAAGGAGTGGTTCATTTGAGGTTCGTCAACCTCAGCTATAATAACTAAGTTTCCAGCATAAACATTGACTTTCAAGAGGGAACTGAGAGCCATTCATTGTTAGTAAAAATGTCCACATTCCCCAGTGGTGAGCCAGCATGCAGGGCCCTTCTGTCACCTGGCTCTCTGGAGGCCTCGCTGTGCTCACTTTACCCTCCCCTGCTGCAGAGACCCAATGACATACCCAACAGCTCTCCTGCTCTCCTTGGTTTTGGTGAAGCACCAGCTTCAGTCTGTAGTGAGAAGTTTTGTGTGTCTCCCTGGTACTTCTACCAAGCCCCACCACCCCAGTGATGCCTTCCCCCTAAGGCAGTGATGTTCATGGCCTGAGAATGAATAGCCACAAATAGAAAGTTGTCACTCAGGGTCACTGTCCTTTCTGGAGCATCTGCCCCTCCAGGGAGACCTCTAGCCCCCTGGGATTTTTCCTTGGGCTCCTAAACTAGCTCTCATTGACACAGTAACCAAATTCTCCACCATGCCAAGGACTCCTTCCTACGTGCAGGAGCTTTGATGTGTAAACCAAGGCATTCCCTATCCCTTAGCAACAGATGATACACCCAGGGTCTACAGAGGCAGCAATCACTTTCACCTATTTAAACACACATTTTCCCACCTAATACATTCCAAATACTCCACACATTTAAACCATTCCCTCCACACATGCTTCAAGCTGCAGTTCAGTATTTGGCTAAAATCAGGATTTGAGAGCCGGCAGTGATGACTCAGGTGTGGCTCGGCTCTCATCTAGCTGCATGACCTTACTTTCTTTAATTTTTTTTTTAGAACTTACTTTCATATGGAATGCCTCAATGCCTTCATGGGGATAATTAAAGCCCCTGCTCCACAGAGTCATTGCAAAAATTACATGAAGCAACACAAAGAAAGCACTTAGAAAAGTATCTGGTATACAGTAAGCACTTGATTTAACCGTACTTCATGTATTTAAAATTATATTCTCTAAAATAAAACATCATTAATTAAATCAACTGTTCTTGACTATCAAAGCTATTAAAAAGCATTATGCAACCCAAACAGTTGCTTTCAAAGATTTTGTTTGCAACTACGAAGCTTTCTAATGAACTCTTAAAACCATCGCCTGGTGATAGAGTGTCCAGCCAGGAGTCCAAAACCCTGCAGGAAGTTTTCAAGTGTTGCTCACCTATACAGGGAAGCCACTAGTGTATACACATGAATCCTCACTGTGAGCTTCGCCAAATAATTTTATTTTATAGCACTGGGCATTCTGTAAAAGTGTATTTGGTATCTATACTATTTATATAGTGTCTACCACTGTACATATTTTATGTCTACCCTCAAAATTGACTGCTCAGGACTGTTTTTAATAATTTGCCATGATAATTTTAATTATACACAATTTTTGGCTTCTGTGCTGGCTTTTAGAACCTAACACACACTGAAGATGAAATTCTGCTATGTCTCATTTTATCTTTCCAGCAGCCCTGAGAGGCAGCGATCATTGTCCCAGTTTACAGTGGAGGACATTTAGTCTGAGGGAGATCCACTATCTAGTTCAATGTCACACTGCTAGTCAGTTGCAGAAGTGGGATGCAAGCCTATGCTCTTTGGGGTGCCCCACCCATCTCTCACAGCAATAACTTACTTATGGCTTAGTAGCCCTTTCCAAGCCGTGAGTCTCACAAGCATTAAGACATCTGAAGCACCTATCCGCCCTTTAAACAGATATTATTAAGCCTTTTCTAGAAATACGAAATTGAGGCTGGGCATGGAGGCTCATGCCTGTAATCTCAGCATTTTGGGAGGCTGAGGCAGGTGAATCACCTGAGGTCAGGAGTTCAAAACCAATCTGGCCAACATGGCGAAAGCCCATCTCTACTAAAAATGCAAATATTAGCTGGGTGCAGTGGTGCACACCTGTGATCCCAGCTACCTGGGAGACATGAGAATCACTTGAATCCAGGAGGCAGAGGTTGCAATGAGTCAAGATCATGCCACTGCACTCCAGCCTGGTTGACAGAGTGAGACTCTGTGAAAGAAAGAGAGAAGAAGGGAGAGAGGGAGGAGGGGAAGGAAGCAAAGAAAGAAAGAAAAGAAATTGGAACATGATCGGAGCTGCTCCCTCGACATGGCTAACTTCTGCCTTTATATTACTTTTTCCAGGGTATCCATGACTCTGTTTTACCCAACCTCTTAGGGTTACCTTTTAGATCCTTTACTGCCTCCTCCCTCACATGCTTATCCCAGTGACATGTGAGGTCACTGAGGGTCACTATTATAAAGGCCAACAGATGCCAAGCAGGTAATGTCAGTGAGCCACATCGGTTGGGAGTGAGGCATTAGAGAATGATGGGAACTGTGACAAGCTGAGAGCACAGGTTCCTGCTAACAGGAGCAGCCACAGCTCAGCTCCCACCTAGGAACACCATGTGGGAAGGTAGCTCCAACAGAGCAGATCTGTTAACTTTTCCACGAAATTCAGAAATCCATCACGTTATGATATTTTCCTATTTTAATCAATTGGTGACTAACTCCAATGGGTCCATCAGCTCTACAAGAACAGCCTCTCCATCTGGTTTCCAGTATTGTTGACTTATACCTATGTCTCTCTTCATGAATGTGCTGGGAACCTACACATGAACATCCTACCAATCCCCAAAATGCTGCTGTTTCTCTAAAATTTTTTTCAAATGGGAGGCTCGCCATTTTTCCTCTAAACCAGTGACTCCCTCGTATGTCTCTGTTTCTTTCATTACCCTTCTGGTACCCATGAACCCAAACCCTATGACACAGGTGTGCACTGGAATCCTCTGTGAGCTATTTTAGAAATGGGGATTGTCAGACCCAACTTCAGATCTACTAAAGAAGACTTTTCAAGAGTGGAACCAGGGAAGCTCCTCAAAGCCACCCATGCTCTATCTCTATTACTCCATATGCCAGGCTCACATAAACCCTCAGCGGATGTATTTCAAATGCTCTCCTCATTAATTCAACTGTCACTGGCCGGTTCCTGTCCGATCCAGCCCTCTCACCATTGTCTGTTTAGCATCTCTGAAATACAGTTTTGCATATTACAAACACATTCCTAAAGCTTCAGTGGATGTTCATTGCCCATAAGAAGCATCTAAAAGCTTTAACCTGACATTCTACTGGTAGCTTCCCAATCTTTCCTAGCACCTGCTGTTCATATTCCTGATCCCTCCCAGAACCCTGGATTGTCTGTCCCACTCATTTGCCAGCTAGCTAAGACTGTCTTGGGTTGATATAAACATCATTAATATAAGCCCACCTCCTTTCTCTTTGACCCACTTCCTCATTTATTCGATTAATTCATTTGTCTTTATTGAGCATTCATTTTGATCAAGGCCACCCACAACTGGATTACAAGCTCTTATGTGTTAAGAGCATAGTGCTCTTTGCAGACTGAGACCTTTAGGAGCCAAATGTTAGCTGACAATGACTTATTGAGAAGAAGTGGGAAATGACTTACACTGTAGAGAGAAAGGACTGAGCAATGAACTGAAAGTAGGATGTGTCAAAGGCAAATTCTAGGGCTGTATGAAGGAAGGTTGGCAAGAGAGAAAAGGGAGGAGAGTTATGCTGAGGCCACTCTGAAGGTCGTATTGAAGAGTGTGGTATCTTTAGTGGGTGATGTGTTTTAGTTAGGACTCTGAGTTGAAAGAAATTCACAAATTCAGCTCAAGCTGACTTAAGTAAAAAAGAGAGTGTATGTGTTCATGTAATTATACTCAGGTATGGCTGGATCCAGGTGCTCAAGGACGTCAGCAGCCATAATCTTGCCTTTTTTCTTTCTCACCCCTGTTCTCCTCTGTCTAAGCCATGTCAAACAGGTTTTCCC
The DNA here is from genome assembly GCF_049354715.1 of Callithrix jacchus. Classification (NCBI taxonomy): domain Eukaryota; kingdom Metazoa; phylum Chordata; class Mammalia; order Primates; family Cebidae; genus Callithrix; species Callithrix jacchus. The sequence goes on along the minus strand of NC_133521.1, from coordinate 12,378,448 downwards.
TCATGGTGACATTCTGGCCTCCAACCTTCAAGCTGGCATTCTCACCTCCAATAACCTCCATGGAAAGAGTGTATCTCTTTCCTAATTATTCCCACAGAGCACTCTGGGATTAAATCTCTTTGAACCACCATCGAACTATGCCTCTATCTCCAAAACAGTGACTGTGGCCAATGGATTAAATATTCTGATTTGCCAGACCTGGGTCATGGCCCACGCCTTAACCAATCACAGGCTGGGTAGGGACTACCCCTGAACCAATCAGGATAGGCAGGAGGCTTGAATACTCTGATTGGCTAGTCCTGGGTCACATGCACAGAGCTGGGCATGGGAACTGTAGAGCCAGCCCTCCCTATTCACGTGGACTGTGTGTGTGAGAGGGAGAGGAGGAGGCAGGTCCCCATGCATGTAAACTAGCAGACATCCCTCACAGCCATGGAAAGACGATTCTGGAACAGTGCTGACATGCTGAGGACAGAATTTAAGGAAGACTCATTGCACAGCCATCTCTGTGCCTCCAGATTCTCTAAAGAGAAGAAGCCACCTTGAGCATCTGCCTCCCATCCCAGCAGACCCCTGTGAATTCTGGCCCATTCCCTGGTCCATGCAAAGTGGTCCACACAGTCTGCACACCATGGGAGCACTGGGTGCTGAAACTGCCCAGAACCACCATAGGTGAATGCTCTGACACCCTCGGTGAATGCCTGCCCATGTCCCGGGGCACCCACACATCCACGGCAACCAGGAGTCCTGCTTCCACGGCTGACCCCTGTCCCTTCCTTCTGGCCCCACAGCCTCTGCAGCACAGCGTAATCTGTGGAACAGGTGGGAGGCCTGAGCCCCAGCTCTCAGCTTTCACAGCCTGGAGCACAGCAAGGGGAAACTCATTACATGGGTTTAACAGGGTTTAAAGGGCGTTAAAGAGTCCTGTGGGCCAAATTAAGAGGCCTCAACTTACAAGCTGAGTTATGAAGAGATCTGAGGCATGTTTAGGCACAGAGCAGGAACCCAAAACTTGGGTCTAGTGCAGTTGCAATGACAAAAATGTGCACTCCAGGGAATTACTCAACAGAGAAGAAATAACAGGTGTTGGAGGCTGGGGGCTGGCCTAAGGGCTGGCCTGGGGCCTGGGGGATGGAGAATGCCTGAATGCATCACTTTCCTTTCCTCCTCCAAAAATGTCACACACAAGAAAACCCAGGTACTATTCATCAAGAGTTAAATAAATGATGGTATGTATGCCATCGTGACCATTGAAAATGGAAGACTTCGTGACCATTGAAAAGAATGAGAAACGTCTGTAAGAATTGGCACGGAATGTTCTCTAAAAGGTATTATTAGGTTGAAAAATAAACAAGATGTAAAACAGTGTATATAGCAGGCTACTGTTTTTTATACACACACACACACACACAATTTAGATTGAACCATATGAAATTCCCATTTTTGTAAATCAAAAATGGCTATATATGTATCATTTCCATGTTGGTATATGGAAACCATCTTTGGCATTTTGCACAAGACTCTGATAACTGGTGTCTCCTCTGTAGACGCCTTCTATGACTAAGGGGTCAAGAGTAGGAAAGAGTTACTCTTTGCTGCATAAGCTTTGGTACTGCTAGAATCCTTTAAGTCTTATGCCAAGTTTACACTTAGGGAAAAAATGTATGCAGGGATATATTGAGTGCTTCCATGATGCAAAGTGTTTATATGGACGTCATCATCCCACACAGTCCTCACAGCTGTCCTATGAGAAAAGCACAATCAACAGTCCCATTTTACAGCTAAGAAACTGGGAAGAGATGGTTAGAGACTCACTTATGTGGATGTGTGGAATGCATAGTCAGGTATGTGTGACTAAAGGCCAAGTCCTTGACTGTAAGGAATGTCACGCTTCCTCTGGCATGGATGATCAACTCAGACCGGACTCTCCTGGATTTTTCCCCAGTCCCGCTCCTAGAAACGGCCTCTTTGAAACAACAGCCAACAAAGGGCCCCTCTCTCTTGCTCAGCAGTCGCTGTACCTTTGAAAGGAGGGTCCAGTGAAAAGCCCAGGCCTTCCTGTGATGGAGGCTCGGTCCTCCAAGCATCAAGTGTCTACCCAGTAGGTCAAGGGGGTGCAGATCTGTGGTCTCTGAAGGCTGCAAAGGCTTCAGATGTACTCCCCAAGTGACCATTCTCTTCACAGGCCAGTCCCCAAACATATCTTCAGACAACTGTCACCTGCTCCTTCTGTGGAGAAGCCATAGGGCTGTTGACCACAAGAATGGTCACACTACTAATCCCCATAGACTTCCAATAAGGATTACAGGAGCGTACTGTGTGCAGGAACTGTCATCAATGCACAAGCACCACCTCCTTTCAGCCTCCTTATGGGCCCCTGACATAGATACTATTTATAATCCCATTTCACACATGAAGACACAGGCACAGAGAGGCTGAGTAACTTGCCCATGGGGGCAGAGCCATGTTGCAAGCCTGGGAAGCCCCACACTGTTAAGCACCCTCTAGCACTGCCCAGGCCATTGCTTCAGAGCGGGCCACATCTCACCACATGAGTATAGATTGATTTGGGGTCAAGGTGTAGGTTCAGGAATCAGTCCCAACTATTATCTGTAAAATGGGGATAATGACAAAGAGAAGACAGACCAAGGAGTCAATCCATAATCTCCGCCTGGTTCCAGAATCACCAGCTTCCCAGCACGCCCAGTTCCTCTCAAGAAAGGTAGCAGCTGGTGAGGAGAGTGGCCATGGAGCCTTCTGGTGGTTGCATGGCTGTGTTTCCCTCTGGGTTTTATGGAAGCTTAGGAGAACATTTCCAAAGCTTTGAAGCCAAAAGGTTGGTCCGAGGGATCAATGCGTCTATGCCCTTAACCCTCAGACCCATCTTCTTTGGTCCTAGAGCCCATGGGAGGGCAGGAACTGCTGCCCAAACCTCTGTAGAAAACAGCCTTGTTTCTACAAATACCCTTGAACCCCTATAGAAAATAGCAACAGTCCTTTAATTCCATTTGCTCATCCCAAGGTTACTGGATGGAGCAGGTGTGTCTGTGCACCAGCCTATCAGACAAGTCCTTTCCAGAAAAGTAGCTTGTGAGATTATCTAAACTATTTACTTAGGGTGCCAGTAAAGCAAGGCACTTCTACTACTGAAAATAATTAAGGTTTTGCTAGTTAATTTTTTTAAATGATAGTACCTATCATAGAAAAATTAGAATTTTGTTGGACATATTTAATGCTTATTTTATACATGGCAGGGAAGAATCAAAGAACAGGAACTCTTGTTAGTACCTAGGGCTTCAGTATTAGGATCATATCAGCTGCTGCAACAAACATGCCTCCAAATGCATGAGGGTGAAAATACAATGGAAAATTTCTTACTAGAAACGTCCAAGATGACTGTTCCTGGTTAATGTGCAGCTCTCCTCCAAACAGTGACTCCAGGACCTAGATTTTTTTTGTATGGTGTGCTCTGCTGTATTTAATGTGTGGCCATTCATTGGCCTTAGCCCTTAGAATGCGGAACCATGAAGACTCCAAGTGGGGGATGTGTGTGGGCTGGGCTGGAAGTGGTATATGTCTGCTCAAATTCCACTGACTAAAACTCAGTCACATGGCACAGCCAATTACAAAGGAGACTGGGAAATCTGGTCTTGGCAGAGGACAAAGATTTGGTAAAAGCTGGCCAGTGTCTGAAACAACTTCCAAGGGTCTTGATGTGACCCTAATAGAGAAGCTGGTTCATCCTGACTCTAGGCTAGACTAAAGAGGAATAGGAAGAGGGTCTCCAATCTCCCACAAAGTAGCTCCTCAATGAAGAATGAAGCTATTTTAAATAAAACTACCTTAGCCAAGGGCAGTGGCTCAACCTGCAATCCCAGTAACTCAGGAGGCTGAGGCAGAAGGATTGCTTGAGGCCAAGAATTTGAGACCAGACTGGGTAACATAGCAAGACCTCATCTCCAAAAGAATAATTTTATTCATTTAAAATTAGTTGGGCATGGTGGCATGCAGCTGTAGTCCAAGCTACTCGAAAGGCTGAGGCAGGAGGATCACTTGAGCCCAAAAAGTCGAGGCTGCAGTGAACCGTGACTGTACCACTGCACTCCAGCCTGGGCAGCAGGGAAAGACCCTGACTCTAAAAAAAAAAAAATACATACGCAAATAAATAAATAAATAAAACCTCTTTAAATGTAAGATATGTCATAAAAGAACTATCAGAATATAAACTTATGTTCAGTAGAAAGGGACTTTCTACTTCAAAATCCTTTCATTTAATACTCTCTCGGCACCTACTATGAGCCAGGCCTTCAGCTGGTCCTCAGGAATACAATGTTAAACTCACAGTTTGGTGAAGGCGAGAGACATTAATCGAATAATCACACAGAGGTGCAATCCTCAGGCTTGGCTTGTGTTCCTCCGGAAGCTGTTCTAGAGATGAGGGTTTAAGCGAAGGTAGCCAGGTGCAGTGGCTTATGCCTGTAATCCCAGCACTTTGGGAGGCCGAGGTGGGCAAATCATTTGAGGTCAGGAGTTTGAGACCAGCCTGACCAACGTAGTGAAACCCTGTTTTTACTAAAAATACAAAAAAAATTAGCCAGGCATCGTGGCACATGCCTGTAGGCAGGACAATTGCTTGAACCCAGGAGGCAGAGATTGCAGCGAGTAAAGATCCCGTCACTGCACTCCAGCCTGTATGACAGAGTGAGACTCCGTCTCAAAAAAAAAAAAAAGAAAGAAAGAAAATGAAGCTGATATTAGGAAAGGAATCCCAGGATGACTGCTGAGGATAGGGACATGCAGTCAGGAAGGGAAGGGGGGCCACTAAAACATGCATTTTCAAGGAGGTCACGTGGGCTCAACCACAGCAGAGAACTCTGGGGACCAGTACAGAACACCCACCTCAGATTTTTCCCACCAGATAGACAAGGGAATGGTGATATTGAAACTCCAACTGTCATTGATTGTGAATTTCCCAGCATTTCTAGGGAGTTCATTTCCTGGCATTTCTGGTCTATTACAAAAATGGGCAGAGCTGACTCCCACAACAAAAGAAAGCCCTCAAGCAAAAGCATGCAGATACTGGCAGGTGAAAGTTGGGCTACCAGTTCACGCTGACACAGTAAGGGCTGAGGGCTTCTGTGCAGAGTACTGACAGCACCTGCCACATCGCCCAGGTGCCAAGAATAAGAAACACAGGGAGAAGGAAAAGGAGAATAAGGTGATCAGGCCCAGATGAAAGGGGTGTGAGTTCTAGAACCAGACTGCCCGGCTTTAAATCTTGGGTCCTCCAACCACCAGCCATGTGGCCTTGGGCAAGTCTACCACCTTCTGCCTCAGTTTCCTCATATGTAAAAGGGGCATAAGATAGCACCCGAGTTGTAGGGAGTCTGGGAAGATTGAGTGGGACAATCTGTTCGAGGGACTCACAAAGTGCCGGCATGCCCTGGCCAGTGCCCCCCAAAGCCAGTGCCTGATATTGGTTCTCCTCTCTGTCTCTCATGAGCAGGTGTCTTCCCCTAGAAGTCAGTTGTCATACCACCGCAAATCAGGTGGCACTTTCCAACTGTCTTCTGGAAACCAAACTTCCCATGACCCAGGGTCTGGCAGAATCCTCGACCCGGCCGCCCTCTGTGCTCAACTGATCCCTTGGACACTCGAGAGCTCGTTTGTACGTGATGGCATTTACTTCTCCATTTGTTGGATTCTAGTTTCAGGCCAGCTCTGAGCACCCAGCTGTAGAGAGAACAATGCCCCCTCTGTTCCCCGCAGCCATTCATGTCGACTTTTGTTTCAGCCTAAAATAACACCGAGCTGGAGGGTATTTTCTTAACACTGCCAAACCCTGTGGAAAATGTGGCGGGCTGTAGCTGCTTGGGGTCCCGGCTGATAATGATGTTGTGATGTATAAGTGAACTCCTGCTCCTTCAGGGCTGGGGTGACCCTGGGATTAGAGCTGTGCTTATCTCCGAAGACATCTTGGAGCGTCTGGGATTCCATTTCACAACAGAGGCCCTGGGGGCTGAAGTTATGTTATGTGCTTATGAACAAAGTGGACTATTCCTAGGCAGGGCTGGAGTGGATTATGGCTGATCACTGGGCCTAAACCGAGGACATCTGAGAATGTTGAAGAAAGGAAAGGGATTCCACAAACCTAAACAAACATGGACTTCAAGCGAAGGCTCGGGCACTAAACATTTTAAAAGGCCAGCCTGAGTGAACATGGGTCCCATGAAGAGTGGGTTCCCAGAGTCAAAAGCCTCTTCAAAGTCTCTCACCAACCTGCCGGGAACAGCTCTCAGCACAGCCCCTTCACAGCTCCATAAATCACATACCAGCAGCTTTATGCCAAAAGGTGCCATTTAAAAAAATTAAAAATTGACTTGTCTAAAAGGCCTTAAAAAAAAGTCCACCACTTTCTTTATTAAAGTTCACAGAAAATAAATATCATATTTCTTTCAGCCTGAATTTTCTCTCCAACTATAATCATAGAAACTAGAGATGGAGAGAAAAAAAAAAGGAGGTTGGGGAAAGGACCCTATCGGGTAACTTTTTCCATCATTTGTGCAGTGAAATTTGTTGCTGAAGTCTTTGCAAATTCTCTTTCCCATCTTTCCTCAAGAAATCAAACTGAACCCTGAAAATTGATTGTTGAGAGTAATCCAAATTCTAGAAATTTCTAAAAATGTTGCAGAAAAAAAAATTTCAGAAAAGCCTCCCTTTAATTACAGACAAGCTTTCCCCTTCTATTTAGTTCAGCCCAGTCGTGAAATAGAATTGAACTTCCTCTCTGATTCATTCTTCAAAACCTCAATGTCGATTTTATCAGAAACAGATCTGACACTCTCATGGCGCTGCCTGGGTCAGCCTCCGTCCCGGATCGGCGTCTTCATTAAAGCTCTCTGTTTGGTTTGCTTAAGGAGAAATCATAACAGATCGAGTTCGATTTCTTCTTTGTTCGTGAAAAAAAAAAAATGCATTGACCTTTCCCTTGCCTTATTAGGGTAACTGGAGGCGACAAAAGTCACAAAACACAATATTTTCCTAAGAGGGCCCCAAACCCTCAGCAGAAACTCCCAGCAATGAAACCTCCCTGTTTTCTGGATTGCACTGTCCTGGCCACTGTGATGCGTGGGAGAGATGCTGGCTAACCCCAAATTTTGCCCCTCAGGTAGCTACAGAAATCCTGAGAGCTGATGAAAAACAATGTAAGTTCCTTTCCCTCACCCCATGGACCTTGGCATCGATGCCTCCTTTTCTCACTAACCTTAACTAAGCCACTTAAAAAGAAAGCAGGGGGGAGAATGGGAGAAATCTTTATAGATCGCCATCAAAACCTGACCACAAATGGTTCCAATTTGCTGCAGTGATTAAATCTATGTGAGTTTAAGGGTTTTCACTCGGGTCATTTGCTACTTTGGCATTTTGCTGCATGCCTTGCTAAGAAAACGCACTTCTGAGTCACCAGCAAGCATGAAGAAGGAAGAAGGTTGCTAAACAAACTCCAAGCAGAGCTTAAGTGGATATAGAAAATAAAGACTCCGAATTCTAAATATGGATCGCAGAGGAGTGTAGAAGGGATTAGAGCTGCCTTTGTGCCCCGGTGGGGCAGCCCAGAGCTGGCTTGCCTTTTCAGAGCCGGCAGCCCGGGATCAAAGTAACAGCCACCAGTTTGTCAATATGCTAAGCTGGGTGTTTACACAAAAGTGTCAGCGTGTGCTTTCCACCACAAAGGGACTGGTACATTCGAAGATTAATTACTTCCAAAACAGAGATTGTGGGTAAATACGGGCTTCTCAGGAGCCCAGCCTCCTCAAGGGTATTCGCTTGGCCCCAGGCTGGGATGTACTGCCAAAGATGGAGAGTTAGGGGCCAGCACTGAGAAGCAGACCAAGGCGCATCTTGATCACAGGGCTTTTCTTCTGAGCACATGTGGTTTCTTGGTATTTTGCCTTCTCTGAAATACACCGGCTGGACTCCAGGTGATCAACAGCCCCATGTGTGACACCTCTCTTCTCTTCACCTCCCTCTGTCTGTCTCTCTCTCTCTCTCTCTCCCCCATATTTCCATTGTGGGATGAATTTTCTGAGTTATCTCCTTCCTTGTCCTTTCTTTCTCTGCCAGCACCATGTCATGACATGGTCCCCCATGAGTACAGGGGAAATTGCTGGACTGCAGAGTCCATGGTGAGAGGATCCTGAGACTTGAAACCATTTAACCTCAGAACTGTGTCCTCTTCTGTAGAATGGGGACAATAAACATGCTTGCCCCATCAACCATAGAGCCCTATTAGAAAATTTAAAGAACAGGGAAGGCATTATAATTGAAAGTGATAGGATAAGGTTGATGATGGCAGAATTCTATGCCAGTGTTCTGATGGGACTTTATCAGACATTTTTGTCAGACATTAAAAACTTGCCTAGATATATAGACTGCTAACACATACCAACACATACACAACCACAACATACACCACCTCTTCATATCCAAAACCAAGCCAGGGGCTTGAGACCCAGAGTATGACCCTCAGAGTATGGTGCTCAGACCAAGTACATTAAAGTCCCTGGGAACCTTGTTCTAAAGGCAGGATGCCAAGCCCATCCCCAACTTTGAACCAAATTTCTAAGTTTAGATGTTTGGATCTGGGATCTCCCGCCCAGGAGGTGAGAGAATCTGCATTTCTCAAAGCTTCCCAGTTAGAAAACACAAACTTATACTCAGCTCTGGACTCTGTAGGTGGGCAGTTTTCTGCTAGTTAATTCATTTGCTAAAAGGAAACATGTCACAGCAGGGGGTAGAGTGCTAGCAGCAGATTCTGTAGTGTGGCCAATAATAGTCAAGCCTCAGGGATTGCCCAGGGTTCTATGAGCTCCTGGCATTGGGAAGAACTTACATACCATGATTTTTAAAGAAAATATGGGGAGAGTGCAAAATAAAGCTTTCCTCCAACCATCCCACCTGGCATCCCCACAGGTTTTCTCTTCTGGTCAACAAATGTGTATATTTAGACATTTGGCCTAAATCTTCCCTGGGAAACCTGAAGTCTCACAAGAAAACCTATAAGGTCAAAAGATCCAGGAAAGGAAGAATATGTTCCTACCAGTCTCCTTCTGGTGTCTCAAACAAAGGTCACTCACTGGTTCACCATTCACTCATTATTCAATAAATATTTACTGAAGAGCTGCTCTGTGCCCAGCCCTGCTCAAGGCACAGAAGTTACTTAGGTGATTATAGATGTCTCTGAAAGCTGTTCCCTTTGAAGAACAAAACTGATGAGTTTCCTTCCTTCAAGGCACCTACAGTGGGGTAGAATGGCATGTAACAGCCTGGTAGTGACATCTTTCTTCTCTCCATCTTGCTCTGTCTTTCTCCTGTACTCTTATTATCATTGGAAAAATTTCATTCCTTCCTCCCTCTGCCACCAGGTAATAGGAGACAATAATGTCAAGTAAGAAAGAACCAAAAAGAGTGCCAGGATAGACTGTGAGTGCCTGGGGGCAGCCTTCTCAGGATTGGAGGTTGGAAGATGCCATTCTGAGGAGTGGCAGCCAAAGAACCAGGACAAGTGTTCCAAGCAGGAGGAATGGCCAGGGAAAAGGCTTATAGGTGGAAAAGCAGGCTGTAAGCGTGGCCGTCGGGCAGGTAAGCAGGGAGCCACAGAGGAGGGTAACTTCAGAGAGTTGAGTGGAACCGATTGTGCCTTGCCAAGTAGGCCTGGCCAGGTAGGACTTTGGCTTGCATTTCGAGTACAAGGCTAACTCATTAGAGGGCTTCAGATGGGGAAAGATGGAATCAGACTGCATTTCAGTTGCTGGGCAGAGAGTGGTGCCAGTTACACTGACCCAAGCCACACTGGTCTTCTTGCTTTTTCCCAAATCCCTCAGATGTGTTCCTGCTTGAAGACTCTTCACCCACTCTCCTCTTCCAGGAAGGCTCTTTTCCCAGAAAGCCACATGACATATCCTCACCTCCTTCAGGTCTCACCTCCAATGTCCCTTCTTATAACAGAGACCATCCTTGGCAACACTCCGAAAAGCCAGGCACAGGGCTCCGCGTCCCTCTAGTCTACTTCATTTGTCTGTATGTGGCACTTAGGTATTATACAAGATACATAGGTTTGTGTTTTTCTCCTCCAGTCAAATGTAAGACCACTGGTACACAGTGAGTGCTCAACAGATACCATCTATAGTCTCAACAGATACAGGGCTCTCTGTATACACGGGTTCTACATTTATGGATTCACCCAACTGGTATCAAAAATATTCAAAAAAACTATCTGTACTGAACATGTATAGACTCTTTCTTGTCATTACTCCCTAAAGAGTATAGTATAGAAGCTATTTACATAGGATTTACGTTGTATTAAGTATTATAAGTGATCTGAAGGTGATTTAAAGTACATAGGAGGCTGTGCATAGGTTATATGCAAATACCATGCCATTTTATATCAGCGACCTAAGCATCTGCTGATTTTGGTATCCGCAGAGGTCCTGGAACCAATCCCCCACAGATACCAAAGGACAACTGTATTTATGGAATGAATTGAGTGACAAAATGGACTTGGGCTGGTCCCTTAACCTCTCAGAACCCGAGTTTCCAGTGGTGTCAAACAGGTTTCATAGTACCCCCTCCAAAGGTGATTCACATCCACCCACTGATTTACTTGTGTATTAATTTATTCATCCATAATTATTTAAGAAGTACTTGGCCGGGCACGGTGGCTCATGCCTGTAATCCCAGCACTTTGGGAGGCCAAGGCGGGTGGATCACAAGGTCAAGAGATCGAGACCATACTGGTCAACATGGCAAAACCCCATCTCTACTAAAAATACAAAAAATTAGCTGGGCATGGTGGCGCATGCCTGTAATCCCAGCTACTCAGGAGGCTGAGGCAGAAGAATTGCCTGAACCCAGGAGGTGGAGGTTGTGGTAAGCCGAGATTGTGCCATTGCACTCCAGCCTGGGTAAGAAGAGAGGAACTCCATCTCAAAAAAAAAAAAAAAAAAAAAAAAAAGAAGCACTTAGTGAGCATCTTCCATATGCCAGGCACTGTACTAGAATTAAATGAGAGGATGAATCAGAGAAGCTAAGTAATAGTCAGTGTGTTAGAGTTGATAGACAATGGGTTAAAGGAACCAACATGTGGCACCTACTGTGTACTGCTAGCATCTCCTAGTCAGGTGGCTCAGGAAGGACAGCCAGCAGCATCACTCATGCAGTCAAGGGTGACTTTCATCCCAGGGCCAGGCGATGATGCCACTGTCTCCCAACTGTGCTGCTCTCCCCACTGCCCTGTACCCCATATCCATTCTCTTCCCTGCTTTTCTGGGCTCTGTGTCCTATCAAGCTGGTTCCATGGATGGTACACTCAGACCTCCATGGGCCCTTCCCAGTTGGCCCTGACAAAAGATCAGGAAGAGGACGGGACAAGCTGTTCCTCCCTCTTCTTCCTTCAGCTGGGTTTTCAGGCAGTGGCCATGTTCCTCCAAGGCTCCAGCTCCTGGGGCCAGTGCTGCTCCATGGTCTCCACCCTCGTGGAGCCCTGATGCCCCACTTCCTCCCATACCCCCTTCAGACCTGGAGGTAGTCACAGCACCCTGCTACTTTCTGGGGTTCTTGTCATCCCCTGATCACGCCCTTGATATCTCCCAAAGCAGGTCCTTCATTAAAGACCTCTGGACCATCTGAGTTGGAATCTATTTCCTATAGCAACTCTGATCAGTGGACCAACCACATCAAATAACAGCTCAGAAAATGATCATGAATATTAAAGACATAATTTACATAGGTCTATATGAATATACACCAACACACAGGTGTATTATTTTATATCTACTCCCCGCCTCTCCCTCCTAGCTCCTAGTATTTGGAAACACCACGGGGCTGAACTTGTGACACCCCCTCACCCATGGTACCCCCTCTCAGCCCTGCCCCACTTCTCCCTCCACCAACACTGCAGCCCCCATGTGCCTGCAGAGTGCATGACTGACATCAGTTCGTTAAGAACACCTATGCACAGTGCCCTACAGAGCTCCCTGGAAGCGACCCCAGCCACTAGCCTTTATTGCGTTATCTCATCCACCCACAGCAACACCTGTACTTACATCTCAGGACCAAACTGCTCAGTTTCCTTTCAGTTTATAGATTGTAACTTGTCCTTAGGCCTAGGAAGGAGGCCAGAGCAGGTAGGATAGGAACCAGACTTGCAAGATGAACCGGCACCTCCGGGGGAGTGCTGGGGTGTGTTTGTTCTCTAGAATTTATTCATTTAACATTTCTTACAGGTCAAGAGCAGGCTGAGCCCAGCACCAGGCTCTCTGGGGACCCAGAGGTGAACTGGCCAGAGATAGACTGAGGCTTTGAGAAGCTCTGTTGTGGAAAGAAAGAGAGATGTGCAAATACAAACCAGTTTGCTGAGCCCACATTTTTTGGCAGGAGGAGGAATTGCTTGAAGGGGAACAGAAGGTTCCCTTCACTCCAGGATGGGCAAGAGCCCCAGGTGAAATTCTGCAGAATCAGACAGGCCCTGGGATGGTATCTGAGGACCATCACCATCCAGCCAGGAGATATGAGTCACCCATTGGTTGCTAATTACAGGGCATTATTCCTAAGGGGGCCCAGGAGAGCACTGAGTGCTAGCACCGCAGAGAATGCTATTAGCATGGTTAATTACAGACGATTGGTAAGACAACTAATGGAAATAAGACATGTTGTTCAACAAGAAAAAGGGTTTCTATGGCCTCACTGCTATCCCGGGAGTTGGTTCAAGGTTGCGCCACACCTCCCCCTCACTTTATCTCCCATATCAATCATGTCCACCATTGCAAAACAGAGAAGGTATTATCACTCTCATCTGCCCATGGCATCTGAGATATGACTGAACAAATCAGTTTGCTGAGTACAGCTCAGTGCTTGGAGGCTCACTTCTGGGTACAGGGTGCCCAGTAGCAGGGCAGAGCCTGAAAGCCTCACCTGGGCAGTGATGGGAGAGCTGATAAGAGGGTTGGTTCCCGTAATCACAGTATGTTCAGAAACTCCCTGGTGGTCATAGATGTGGAGAAAATTCTCACCCTTCCACATTGCTTGGGGTAATGTCTCAGGTCATAGCTAGGGAGGAAAACTTTGAAAAAAAATTTACAATGTGAGAGAGGCATAGTGAAAGCTCACCTCACCTAAGAAACGAGGGGCTAAAAGCTATGTCAAGAGAAGAGGGAGGTGTGAATGCTGGGCAGAAGAAGCAAACACATCAGCCTAAACAATGGCTCTCTTCTAGACCCTCCTGGCCTCTGTAATTTAATTATTGGTGCAGGAGAAAGTTAAAATAGAATAAAGAGGTACATTCAGGTAGGTTTCATAAAGCTGCTTGCTTTGTGAGCCAAGGGGCAGAAGGAGAGAAGGAAAAATGATTTTGACTCAATGATTGGAGGTTAAGAGTAAATACGGTCAGTGCAAACAACCAGCTTTTAAAGAGGGCATTTCACCATTCCCTGGGCACCCAGGGAATGAAGCTGGAGAGAGGAAAATAGAATGAGCATAAATTGCTGAAGGCACCTTTCCTTTCTTCATGCCTTCTTTAGGACTTCCTAGCCTGGCACCAAGAGGAGAATGGAGAGAGTGGCTGACCCCTCCTGTTCTGCAAAGACAATAACTCGTTTGCAAATTTTATGTCCCTTGTACCTATGTGCACTTGTCTGACTTTTGTAAGAGTTCTTGGCCTTCCCACTAAGATTTAGAAAAGACTTATCTTTAAGAGGTGCAAAAATCAGTGATATAGAACCAGAGAAAAATAGCCATTTTGGCTGGTGAGGGCTAGAACTGCATTGTTATCAGTTGCCACTGAATTTCATATAACACAGAGCCTGGCTCAGAGAAGGTACATGATAAATGTAGGGGTGGAAACAAACATGCAAGCCGACTAAAGGCACCACACTGGTGTGGCATCAGCCCGCATTTCTTGGGCAGTTTTTGTAGGCCAAGGATTCCATGAATTAATTCATTCCACTCTCCCTGCAACATTGCAAAGTAGGCAAAGTCATGCCCATTCTACAGATGAGGAAACTGGCCTGTATTCAGGCTAAATGACTCGCTCTGACACCAGCTCATTAAGAACCGCAGAATTTGACCCATGGCACCTGTGCAGAAGGCTGTAATTATCCACAGCTGAGCGCAGAGGACAGGATTGAGTCATTCTCTAGAGGAGGCCTCACAAGTCCAGGCCTTTAAAATCTCCTGACAGGTGGCAGGCCGCAGACCAAGGCTTGGAGGACAGGCCCATTCCTTCTTCATGTGACCTGCTGCTTTCAAAAGAGGACAAAATAATTTCTCAAACCTCACTCTAACATAGGCTGAAGCTAAGAGGATTGGAATGTGCCCCAGGGTTTCCCAAAGAGCTGCCCAGCTCTCCCAGAAGATGACCCAAGGTGACCATGACCCGACAAACATTTCTGTTACTGCTCACAAAAACCACAAAACAGGCTGGTGCTGAGGGTTATGCCCTCCTGGGCACAGGAGGCAGCTCCAGAGCTGGGCCTTGAACTTGCTCCTTGCCGACTTCATGGAGAACCCCTCAGGAGCAAGTAAGGCAAGGTGCTGGATGACAGTGAGGAGTGAATCACTGGGATCGGCAGGAATCTGCGTGACTTTTCTCTCTTCCCACTCTCCTGTCCAACACATGCACACCAAACCCCCACAGTGGCTTGAGGTGGCAGCCAGGTATGAATTATCTATGGAGCCGATGGAGCTAAGTCACGTGCGTCAAGAGGCTGGTGGCCTTGCTGGTCCCACCACCTAGGGGAAAAAGTTGTTGCTGCTCCAGAATTGGACTGGTCACATACAGCATACCTCCCAGGCTCAGCAGTGCCTAAGTGGGTGCCGGCAGTTTGCAGAAAGAACCAAATGGTACACAGAGGAGCTTAAAAACCTTTGATATGTCTATATTATTTGTGATTTATTAATATGACTTAAGAAAAAAAATTCAGCCTAACCCATATCTGACGCATTACTTGAGAGACAGCCTGTTTCAGGGTCTGGTGCCAGACACACTGTGGGTTTGAATCAGTGAGACTTTGAGCAGGTGATCTGTAACCGCTCTGTGCCTCAGTTTCCCTATATGTTAAATGGGAGGAAATAACATAAAATAGCACCACCTCGAAGGAGTCGATATTGACCAGAGTAATATACTTGATTACCTACAGCAGTGCCTGGCATATTATAAACATTCTCTGAGTGATACGTGTGATTATTACAGATATTATTGCTTTTAAAAATGCTAAATTTATGTTGAAAAAGTAGTTCAAATATACATATGTATGTATATTGTATGAACAGGTGTATTTGCATGTGTTGGGGGCAGTGTGTATGTGTGTATAAAATGTAGGCTGGTGCAGTGGTTCACACCTGTAGTCCCATGATCACTTGAGCCCAGGAGTTTGAGACCAGCCTGGGCAATATAGCAAAACTCCATCTCTACAAAAAAATTTAGCTGGGTGTGGTGATTCATGCCTGTGGTCTCAGCTACTCTGGAGGCTGAAGTGGGAGAATCGCCTGAGCCCCAGATGTGGAGGTTGTGGTGAGCCAAGATCACACCACTGTACTCCAGCCTGGGCAACAGAGCCAGAATCTGTCTCAAAAAAATAAAATAAAACAAAATAAGGTGTGAAGGCCAGTGCAGAAGCTGGAGGATATGGGAGGCCTGGACAGGTAATATAGAAATGACTGTAATTTGGGAAACACTGAACCATCAGATAACTGATTTTGTCATTCTGCCTCCCTGCTTGCTATACCCACAATCCCAGTATGATTCTCCTTCAGCTGCATGTCCCCACCTGATACCTTAGCCAGACTCTCCAGGTGGCCTCCCTGCCAATCCTCGAGGGCTGCAGGGGCGGAGGAGTAGGATGTCCATTGTTCTCCAGCGAGCTCCCCATGTTATCTCAGCTCCATCTTGGCCCATCTTATCTCTCCTGCCTCCTACTAAAAACCTAGAGGAAGCTGATTTATGAGCATGGTCTGACTCATCACACATTGAATGGCAAGAGGTGCGTGGAAACTTCACCCCTTCCCACTCTCTGCCCACACCTCTGGACCTGAAAAAGGAGTTTGAAGTGCCCAGATCTTGTGGGATACTAGACCAGTGCCTAGCGCAGCCTTGCAGATAGTCATGGAGACTCTATGGGCCCATAAAGCTGCTGGCCAGCCCTGCCCTGATGGGTCTAGTCTGTCTTCCTTCAGTGCCAGGTCACAGTCTGAAACAGGTGGCCCCAGCAGCACTCCACATACCCTTTGTAGAAATACAAGGGACGCTCTATGACTGCCTCCAGGGTCTCCTGCTGGAATGAACTTCGAAGGGATCCTGTTTTGCATGTCAGTACCAAACGTCCTTGGAGGGGAGCCAAGATTAACTTGCCTTATCTTGAATTCTGCCTCACAGTCAACTGGGTTATGGCAAAGTTCCACTGCCAGCCCAGAAATTCAAACTATCCCAGGGCACCTTCACCCCCCGACACATCTTTCTGAGGCAAGGGCAAATAACCTCTTGGTACCCCAGCCCTGAAGCAGGAAGGGGGTGCCCAGCACTCTTGGGTTCTGTGCTATCTGACAAACATGGCCCAGCCCTTCCTCACCCACCCAGACTAAGACCCCTGAACGCTAAGCTCCCTTGGGAAAAGGAGAGATGGGAGACTTTTAGGGAGCCCAGGGAAGCATCCTGTTTCCTTGTAAACAGTTGAAAAACTAACAAGGGCTGGACGTGGTGGCTCACACCTGTAATTCCAGCACTTTGGGAGGACAAGATAGGTGGGTTACTTGAGGTCAGGAGTTTGAGACCAGCCTGGCCAACATGGTGAAACACCATCTCTACTAAAAATAAAAAATAAAAAAAGCTGGGCACGGTGGTGGGCACCTGTAATCCTAGCTACTCGGGAGGCTGAGAAACAAGAATCATTTGAACCTGGGAGACGGAGGTTGCAATGAGCTGAGATCGCACCACTACACTCCAGCCTGGGCGACAGAGGGAGACTTCATCCCAAAATACAAACAAACAAACAGACAAGGCACTAACCTAGAGCAGGGCCCCTTGCTTAAGGTAGGTGAGGTCTCAGCTAAAGTGGTCAGCACTGTGGAACTCGCACAGGAATAAAGAAAAACAGACCAAGTGAACAAAAAAGAGGCTGCTAAACAGGATGCATTTACATGTGGAACACTGAGTATGATACCGGTGGCTACTAAGTGACTGTGAAAAACACTGTCTCTTTAATAAATAACACTGGGGAAACTGATTCATCATTTGTTGGGAGGAATAAAATTAAATTATTACCTACACTATACACACACACAGACACACACAAATAAATTCCAGGTAGATTCAATATCTAGTAGTTTTTTTTAATTATATAAATGTTGTATTTAGTGAAAGCAGTCAGTTACTAAAGAACAAATACTAAATAAATTCCACTTATATGCATTACCTAGCATAGTCAAATTCATGAAGACAGAAAGCGGCGTGATGTCTGCCAGGGCCTGGGGAAAGTGGGGACACAGTTACCGTTTGGTAAGATAAAAAGTGCTCTGCATTCGATTGTTACACATTGTATATATGCATTAAAACATCATCACATTGTACTCCATAAATATTTACAATTATTATGTGTCAGAAATACATTTTTTGAAAAAGAGTTTCAGAGATGGATGGTGGTGATTTTTGCATAACAATGTGAAGGTCCTTAATGGCCTTGAACTATACATTCCAGACGTGGTGGCTCATGCCTGTAATCCCAGCACTTTGGGAGGCCAAGACAGGCAGATCACAAGGTCAGGAGTTCGAGACCAGCCTGGCCAATATGGTGAAACTCCGTCTCTAATAAAAATACAAAAATTAGCCAGACATGGTGGCGCACACCTGTAATCCCAGCTACTCGGGAGGCTGAGGCAGGAGAACTGCTTGAGTTGGAGGTTGCAGTGAGCCAAGATCGCACCACTGCACTCCAGCCTGGGCGACAGAGCAAGACTCCATCTTTAAATAAATAAATAAAGATTAAGATGGCAAATGTTGCACTATATGTATTTTGCCACAATTTAAAAAATAATTTCTCAAAGTCATATTTTTAAAAATTGTATAAGCATCAGAGAATAATATGAGATCTTGCTTTTTTATAATCTTTCTGTTGTCTTAAGCAAGACATGAAATACAGAATCCATAAAAGAAAAGATTGACAGACTTAAAGTCACAATTGCATTAAGATTGACAAAGATTGCTACGGCATTTTTTGATGACAGTTAAGAGAACAGGAGAATAAAAACAGACCCCCTGCTCGGGCTAGTAGAACTCCGGTCCAGGGCTCTCCAAACCTTGGCCGTTCCTTTAAAACTGCCTTGATGAGTTTTGCCTCTTCATTCAATACCTACTTTATTGTTTACCTATTTTTCCTTTAACTTATTATTGTAATTAACTTAATTGGAGTGTACTTTACATAAAATAAAAGGCACCCATGTGAAATGCACAATTTCATGAGTTTTGACAAACCTATATACCCTTGTAATCACTACCAGCCAGAGAGGTCTTTGCCATCGTCCCCAAAAAGCACTTCCTGGCTCCTTTACCTCACCCCTCTCTCATCATCCCAGGGTCCAGCAAACTATTGTTGCTACATTTTGCCTTTTCTAAGAAGGTTATAAAAATGGAATCCCGGAGTGTGCAGACTTTTTTCCTAATTTCTCTCACTTACCATATACTTTATTTTTTTAGACTGAGTCTCGCTCTGTTGCTCAGGCTGGAGTGCAGTGATGCGATCTCAGCTCACTGCAACTTCCACCTCCCAGGTTCTGCCTCAGCCTGCTAAGTAGCTGGGATTACAAGTGTGCACCACCACACCCAGCTAATTTCTGTATTTTTAGGAGTAATTCAGTAGAGAAATACAAAAATACCACATTGGTCAGGCTGGTCTAGAACTCCTGACCTTATGATCTACCCACCTCGGCCTCCCAAAGTTAACATATACTTTTGAAATTCATCCATGTTGTGGTAAGCCTTCATATTTTGTTCTTTTCTATTACTGGGTAGCTCTCCATTGTGTGGGTATGCCATGATTTCTTTATCTGTCCACCTGTTCATGGATATTTAAGGGGTTTCCAGTTTGGGGAATTCAAAACAATAAATTTATTATTTGTAAATAATATCACTATGAACGTTTGCATGTGTCTTTGTGTAGACATATGGTTCACCTAGGTATGGGTAAATACCTAGGAGCAGAACAAACATCAAGCGTAACTATTGTTGTTATAATAATAGTGTAAGTGCTAGTACAGAGGGTGCTCCGTGGACAGAGGAAGTTGTGAGTCATTCTGTCGACAAATGGCTATTGTCAAACAGCCACTGTAGGCCTGACACTGTCCTAGGCTCTGCATCCCTAGTGGTGGAAAAGGAAAGACAGGCCTGCTTCTTCCCTTCATGAAGTTCATACTCAGAGAGAGACAGAAAAAAAAAAAAAAAAAAGGCATGGAAACAATCGCTCCCCTAGTTTCAGTTCCCAGGAAGAGCTAGCAGAATGATAAACAAGACTCATACGATACGAAGAAATGGTGAATATGTGGTTAATCAGCAAGGGTCTCCCTAAGGATCCGTAAAGTTGAGACCTAAACAATAATGAAGGATCAAAAGAGGCCTTGAAAAGACAGAGGGCATGGGGAGGAGGGTGGAGTGAGTTGAGCTTTCCAAGCTAAAGGAACAGCATGTGCAAAGGCCCTGGGTTCCTGGATTTGGGGAGCAGAACAGGCCAGAATTGAGAGGTTAAGGGAAGGCCTGATCATGCAGAGCCTGAAAAGTTTTCCAAGAAGTTTGTATTTTATTCTGATTGGAACAGAAATCTGTTTCTTAAAGCCAGGGAGGGGTGTGATTGGATTTGAGTTTCAGAAAGATCACTCTGCTGTCAGAAGACAAACCACAGTTGGAGATGAACCCAGTCTGGAGGCTCATGCAGGAATCCAAGCAAGGGAGGTTTGCAGCTTAGACTTGGCCGGACACAGTGCAGATGGTGGGACGAGGTCCTATGCAGGACATATGTTGAAGATGGAGGCGACAGACATGCTGATGGATTAGATGCAGAGTGTGAAGGAATGAAGGAGTCAAGATGAGCCTTCGATTTCTGGCCCACCCAGTAAGTGATGAACAATGTTGCCACTTCTGAAGGTGGCTAAGATTGCAGAGGTGCAGTACACGGAGCATGTGAAGTTTGAGGTGTCTATTAGACAATCGCAGAGTAAAAGGACAGTAGTGTCTGCAGCTCTGGAGAGCTTTACATACTACAAATTAAATTTTCAGATTAAAATATAATGTGTTCTTTAACTATGGTAGCAGATGATATCAACCAGGCAGAGAGAATAGTTTGAGAAGAGAGGTCAAGTTCTTCAACATAGTGGCCCCGTAGAGAAATAACATTGAAAAATGCTGCACACCACTTTCACCTCCTGGAGATTTCCAATGCATATCAGTATACTAAATGCTCCTGATAAGTCCTGCAGTTAGTAAAGAAGCCTGCTTAAGTCTGTTTCACTTAGGATTTCCCCAGTGTATTTGATTATAGAAATCTTTTTACATCTAAAAATGATTAACATGCCACGGAGCACCAAGCAGCTCAAGAACTCAAGCAGGGTCTTCAAGAATGAATGGAATCAGTGTGTCCAGGAAAGCAAGTAGAATGGGGTCAGCAGACTTCTGCAGGGGGCCAAATAGTATATATTCTAGACTTTGCAGGCCATTGGTCTCTGTTGCGACAGTTCAACTCTGCCATTGTAGCAGCCAGAGACAATATGTAAATGAAACAGCATAGCTGAGTTCCAATAAGATTCCAAAAAGCCACAGTGTGTTGACGTCATCCTCTGATTTAGGATAAAAAGATCCAAAGAAGGCCGAAGGCAGAGAGAGGTGTAACCCAGAGAAGAGAAAAGGGCAGAGTGGGAGAATAAGCAGCAAGTGTTGGGGAGGCGTGGGGAGCTGGTCTGGCTGGAGGTGGCCACTTCTCTCCTGGGTGTGTCATCTCAACAGCCTAAGAGGGAGGAGGGAAGCTTCCAGTAGCTTGTACAGCTGGAGAGGCAGAGACTCAGAGCTGAAGCAACTTACCCAGCTGGGATGGCATCATGTTACCTGACGATGAGCACAGTGCTGTCTCTGCCACGTGCAAGACAATCTACTCACATGGGAGAGGGGTGCGAAGACCAGAGGGGTCCTGCCGCCAGAATCTGTGTTCTCCACAGAACTCTTTGTCCAGAGTTCCACCCTCCATCCCTCGCCCAGACTAGGAATTGGATGAACTGGCTGTCCTAGTCCACACCAGTCAGTCAGCCTGTGCTCTCCCTCCCTTCATGCCCCATTAGATGAAAGGGAAAACAGCCCCATCAAACAGAGCAGATATGTGAATTAACAAATGCCAGTGCCTCCGGTGCCCACAATAGCAAAAAGAGATCCAAGAAAACACTGATATTTATTTATCTTCTGTTTTCTTTCAGATCTAGCAATGTGACAATAACACGTGTCACTGTCAGCCCAGGCCCTGCTGGCAACACCTTGAAAACTACGCAGAGGTTTAGAAAATAAACAGCAGTCTCTCTGATTCCAGTGATAAAATACCAGTGTAAGGAGGGCCTCCTGAGATCCATAATCTAGATTTGTCAGGGGATAAGAATTGTCTGTCTTTTTGATAAAAGATGTCAGCTACCCTTCTGGGTTTTAAACAGAGAGAAATACTTCTGATTATGAGACTGGCTGTGTATCATGAAGTCTGTTGAAAGAATTCGTGTGTGCAATAAATGTGCTTGCCTTGCCCATCAATGTCCTTAAAATTTCCTTATCAGAAGGAAATTCAACCAAATCAGAGGCACGAAAAGTACACAACTCTAGAGTGGCTTGTGTTTCTCTGAGAGCTTGCTTCATGAAGGCTGTAGTTTCCTGATTACTATTCAGCTCAAAAAGCCTTCAAAGACCACTCCAGAATTGGCAATTATTATTTTTTAAGGCTTAGGACTAATTAGCCTCATGAAAGATTGTTTTGTTGCTTGCGGTCTGCGGTTGTTGTATGGCTTGTTTTGCCTTGAAAAATGCTGCAATTGCTTTATTCTTTCTCAATTGAAATTCAACAGGGGAAAAAATAGCCCAATTAGGAATCATCAGCAGACTGCCGCACACATCATAAGCCCCAAATAAATAAATATTTATTGAATGAGCGAATGAGTGACTGAATATTAAACAACCTCACAGATTAGGGCAGACTAAGGATCCAAAATAAGAATCTAAACAGCCATCACTACCTGTTGATTAAGGCGAGCTAGGGAACTTAGTCTTATCAATACTGGTCAAACTTTCAATTGACCTTCAGAATATTGCAAAAGGTCAATTGTTCAATCAACAAACACGCATGGAGTGTTTGCTCTCCTCCAGCCTGTTTGCTTGGCGCCAGGGGTGCGGCAGGGAGCAGAATGCCACAGTCCGTGATCACCTGCAGCTTCTACTCTAGTCAGGGAAGGCAGACAAAACACAAGAACACAAACTAAAGAAAGAATTTAGGTTTGGCCAGGTGCAGTGGCTCACGCCTGTAATCCCAACACTTTGGGAGGCCGAGGTGGGCAGATCACGAGGTCAAGAGATCAAGACCATCCTGGCCAACATGGTGAAACCCTGTGTCTACTAAAAAAAACACACACACAAAAATTAGCTGGGTGTGGTGGCGTGTGCCTGTTGTCCCAGCTACTCAGGAGGTTGAGGCAGGAGAATCGCTTGAACCCAGGAGGCGGAGATTGCAGTGAGCCGAGACTGCGCCACTGCACTCCAGCCTGGCACCTGGCAACAGAGCAAGACTCTGTCTCAAAAAAAAGAAAGAGTTTAGCTTTAACACAATACTGCAATTAAGGTTGACAGGAGTTAACCTACTCTGGTTAGGGAAGTCTGTGAGGCCATTCTGAGGAGGTGTCAGTCTGAGCCCTGAAGTATTAGAATGCATTAGCCAGCCAGGCTCCATGGCTCTTGCCTATAATCCTGGAATTTTGAGAGGCAGAGGTGGGAATCTTGCTTGAGTCCACAAGTTCAAGACCAGCCTGGGCAACATAGAGAGACCCTGTCTCTACAGAAAAAATTGTAAAAATTAGCTGGACATGGTGGCACATACAGGTAGTCCCAGATACTCAAGAGGCTGAGGCAGGAGGATCACTTGAGTCCAGGAGTTGGAGGCTGCAGTGAGCTATGATCGTGCCACTGCACAAAAACAAAACAAAACAAGCAAATATAAATAATAAATAGATAAATACTGTCTTTTAAGAAGAGAACACATCAGCCATGTGAGATTGTAGGTGTTTGTGACATGAGAAGGAAATGATGCTCAGAATGGGTTTGTTTCCTGTGGCTACAGGAAACTACCAGAAACTTCGTGGCTTAGAAATGACAGAAATTTCTTCTCTTACAGTTTGATA